>NC_053024.1:156301440-156601440 GCF_003073215.2 Triticum urartu
ACTTGGACGGACGAGGTACTCTCCTTCACTTCCGTTGGACGAATATTGCCAATGGACAAGTCTTGAATTGCTTCTGAAGGGTCTTCGTCTCCTACATCAATTGGCAATTGCTCTACTTGCGAGCCATTAGATTCATCAAACTTCACATCTACCGTCTCTTCAACCTTTCGGGTGAAATTGTTGTAGACACGGTAAGTGTGAGAGTTTGAGCCATAACCAAGTAGGAAACCTTCATGAGATTTAGGAGCAAATTTAGAACGATGATGCTTATCAAGAATGTATCACTTTGAGCCGAATACTCGAAAGTATCCAACTTGGGGTTTGTTACCGGTGAGGAGCTCGTATGCCATCTTGCCGAGTAGCTTGTGAAGATACAAGCGATTTGTTGCATGACAAGATGTCTCAACCGCTTCCGCCCAAAAGTGCTTTGGCGTTTTGTACTCATCAAGCATCGTTCTTGCCATCTTGTCGGAGTAATGGGCCATGGGTAGGCTAACCCAGGCCCAGAACCTTTCAAGACATTGAGACAGACTGCGCCCCTCGAGGCCCCAGGACGAAGAGCCGCCTTCTGAGAGTCGGTGGCGAGGCGGCCGGCCGCCCACTCGCGGCCGAGTCCCAGGGACGACTTCAGGATGAGCCGACTCCTGACTGGCGACTTCCAAAGAAGCCGGCCTTGGGGAGTCGGCCCGCGACGCCAACAACCCCCATGCCCTCATAAAGAGGGACGGGACGGGGAGTGGCCACAGTAAGGTCCACTCCCGCCCTTTTTCCAAGAGCAGGCGTGGCCACAGTATGCCGTACTCGCGGAGATCTCCGCCCGGCGCGCCACTGTTGCCATGCCGGCCCTAACATCAGCCCCGGTGGGCGGAGTCCTGTGCCCACGATGGCCTGCCGATACGACCCAGGGATGGCGGGTCCCACCAGTCGGCGGGCGTACGGAAGACGGCGAGAGCGCTACCAGTCGGCCCAGTTGGGAGTCGGCCCCCAGGAGTCGGCCGGCCCCTCCCACGGGCTCCATGCGCCATTAACCAGACGCGGCAGGGAGTGGCAACAGTGATTGCCTGCCAGACGGCGGAGCTATTGCCACGACCCCATGACCGAGCCCGCGTCATTAGAAGCACGGCTACAATAATCAGCAGCCGGCAAGACCCGCCTGCGGCGGACGCGGCCTGTCAGCTCCGTACCGAGCCAGTCTGCGGGCCCCAGCAGTCGGCGGAGAAGACGGAGGCCGGAGGCACTGACGGTTGGGCCCACGCCCAGCCGGATTACCATTGTACCCCTGGAGGGGTAGGCCTATATAAACCCCCCACGGCACCCATGCAAAGGGTTGGAATCCATTAGCACTAGACCAGATCATATAGGAAGGAGAGAGCTAGCCTTGCCTTCTCCTACCTCCAGGAAACAGCTCAAGGAGCAACCGTGTAAACCCTTTGCCATAGTGATCATGCGGAGACCCCGTAGAGCAGCAGTAGGGGTATTATCTCCCCGGAGAGCCCTGAAGCTGGGTAAGATTCGCCGGCGTGCATGTCTTTGCCTCATCCCGTTTCCAGGCACCGGCGACGTTCTACTCGCCCCCACCATGATAAGCCACCCTTTGGCATATGTCGCACCCAACCCTCAACATTTGGCGCCCACCGTGGGGCCTGGTGCACCGTCGTCCGGAGACCTGCTCTGGACGGGAACCCTTTTCCTCCCCGGCGAGCGCAGCTAGCCAGGCACGCCGGACGGAGTTAGCGCTGACGCGCTGCATGGCGTTGAGATCGCCTGCGCAGCCAGCTACCTCGCCGAACTTGTCGGTGAGGTTCGCCTCTCCGACGAACCTGCATCCAACGCAGGCACGGGCGGCCCCGAGAGCCTCCTTGCGGGCCTCCTCGACCAACTCCACGTCGCCGGCGAGCCTGCCGTGGACTTGGAGTCTGTAGGTTCCACCGACCCGATGCTGGTCGACTCCGACACCGCGTCGCTCGACGCGTTCCCCACAAACGTGGTGGTCTACGATGAACCTCTCCCTCGCGCGGAGAGCGACAGAAGCACCGTCACCGAGGTGCTCGTCATCAGTCATGACTAGCCTCCCGGCGGAGGAGCGCATGACCCACTGGATGAGGAGAACATTCGAGCCGCCCAGGCGGCGGCGGACGAGCTGGACAACTTCGAGGGCGAAGAGCGCTGCCTGATGATGGAGCGAGTCTAGCGGCTCCTCGACGCGGCTGCCACGCAGAACGAGGCCGGCTGCCGCATGGAGGCGCCGCAGCGGCAAAACGACGACCTTCGCCGAGATCAAGGCGCGACGTCTCGAACGCCGACTGGCGGCGCCCGAGAAAGGAAAGGCAAGGATCCGACTGTCAGCCACAGTCGGACTCACATTACCATAGAGCGCGACCAAGACGGTCGCCCGAGAGTAGTAGAACGACAGGACGACCGTCCGCCTCCTCCTCCTCGCAAGGAAAGGCGAGTCTCCCCGCCGCCTATTGATCATCCGACTCTCGGTGACCGCCTTGGCCGCCGAGAGGGAGTCGGGGAAAACGACGCCCGCCATCGGATCGATCGACTTCACCGATCCCTGATGCTGGAAGAAGAAGAAGAGTTGGGTCCGCCTTGTTTCGGGCCCCGCATTCGAGACGAGCCCTTTCCCAAAGGGTTCACGCTCCCAAGAGACATGCCCAAGTACACCGGCTCCGTGAAGCCGGAGGACAGGCTGGTCGACTACTCCACGGCTGTCAACATAGCGAACGGCAACAAGCGTGTCGCCGTAAAATACATTCCGCTCATGCTCCAGGGCACGGCCCGGACATGGCTGAACAGCCTGAAGCCCCGCAGCATCAACAGCTGGGTCGACTTCACCGAAGCATTCGTCTGCAACTTCACCAGCACGTACAAGCGTCCTCCCAAGCCTCGTCAGCTTTCCTTGTGCATGCAAGGCCCCAACGAGTCGACCCGCGACTACCTCACGCGTTGGGCCGAGCTTCAGAACTCCTGTGAGGGTGTGCACGAGGTGCAGGCTATCGAGTACTTCACCGCCGGTGCAGACAAGGCACCCTCCTCAAGCACAAGCTCCTCTGCGACGAGCCAGAAACCCTCGACAAGCTGCTGATCATAGCAGACAAGTATGCCATGACCGACTCCTCCATGAAGGCGGAGATTCAAGTTAGCACAACTGGCAAAGTGGCCCCTCAGGCTCCAAGAACTCCGGTAGGAGATGCCAGTCGGCGGCAATAGCAGAACGACCACAAGCGCAAGGCCCCGCAGCCGGCAGGTCGCGACAGTTGAAGCCCAGCAGACGGATGGGCAGCCTCCACCCAAGCGACAGAAAGGTGTCAAGCCCAACTGGTTGTCGGCCTTCTCATACGAGCAGACTCTGGATGGTCCTTGCAAGTTCCATAGCATCGCGAAGCCGTCGAATCACACCATCCGGAAGTGCCACTGGCTCACCAGGATCGCCAAAGGAGATGGCCTCCTACCTCCCCCGCCTGCTGGGCAGCCGCCTCCGCCTCCGCCCCAGCAGCCGGCTGTCAGGCCAGTCGGCATAGTACAAGACGAGTACCCCAAAGAGCACGGAGCCTACATGGTATTTACCAGCATGGCTGATGATCGACGCAACAGGCGACTGCAGCGACAAGAGGTGAATGCAGTAGCATCAGAGATGCCAGAGTTCATGCACTGGTCCGAGAAGCCTATCAGCTGGAGCAGGGCCAATCACCCAGAGGTGATGCCGAGTCCAGGCTCTTATGCCTTGGTCTTGGATGCCACCTTTGCCACGGATAGACAAGCTGCTCGTTTCTCGCGAGTTCTGATAGACGGAGGCAGCAACATCAACATCCTGTACAAGGACACCATGGAGAAATTAGGAATCAAGCAAAGACAGCTTCAGAGCAGTCGGACTGTGTTCCACGGCATTGTTCCTGGGCTTTCCTGCTCACCAATCGGCAAGATCCTGATGGATGTCCTCTTTGGAGACAAAGATCACTTCCGCCGAGAGTCGGTTTGGTTTGAGGTGGTGGACCTCGAGAGCCCATACCATGCACTACTTGGCCGACCCGCCCTGGCCAAGTTCATGGCGGTCCCCCACTACGCCTACCTCAAAATGAAGATGCCCAGTTCCAGGGGGATTCTGACCGTAGCCGGCGACTATCGGAAGTCGTCTGCCTGTGCGGCTGAGAGTAGTCGGCTGGCCGAGTCCCTGGTGATCGCGGCCGAGAAGTGGCTCCTTGACCGGGTTGTGGCGATGGCCGGCAAGCAGCTAGAGGTGTCGCCTAACCCAAAGGAGTCGGACGCTGAGGGTTCATTCAAGCCGGCCAAGGAGACAAAGAAGATACCCTTGGATCCGGAGCACCCCGGGAGGTACGCTGTTGTAGGCGCAAACCTCGACAGCAAACAGGAAGGCGAGCTCGTCGATTTCCTCCGTGAGAATCGGGACATCTTCGCATGGTCCCCCAAAGACATGCCGGGTGTACCGACAGAATTCGCCGAGCACAAGTTACATGTCCGATCTGATGCAAAGCCGGTCAGGCAGCCCTTGCGCCACCTGTCAGAAGAAAAGAGAAGAATTGTCGGAGAAGAGATAGCCCGACTCCTAGCAGCCAGCTTCATTATGGAAGTGTTATTTCCAGAGTGGCTAGCCAATCCGGTCCTGGTACTGAAGAAGAACAAGCAGTGGCGAATGTGTATTGACTACACGAGCCTCAACAAGGCCTGCCCCAAGGACCCATTTGCTCTAACAAGAATTGATCAGGTGATAGAATCCACCGCCGGATGCGAGCTGTTGAGCTTTTTGGATGCATATTCAGGATATCACCAGATCAAGCTGAACCCGGCTGACAGACTGAAGACCGCCTTCATCACGCCGTTTGGAGCCTTCTGCTACATCACCATGATGTTCGGCTTGAGGGATCCGGCGCCACCTTTCAGCGTTGCATGCAGAAGTGCCTCCTCAAGTAACTCGGGAGAAACGCCCATGTCTACGTGGACGATGTGGTGGTGAAGATGGAAAAGAATGGAACACTGCTGGAAGACCTCAAGGAGACCTTTGAGAACCTGCGCCGATTCCAGGTCAAGCTCAACCCCGAGAAGTGTGTCTTCGGAGTACCAGCCGGCCAACTCCTTGGCTTCCTGGTTTCTGAACGCGGCATAGAATGCAACCATGTAAAGATCAAGGCCATTGAGAGGATGGAGGTACCCAGCCGACTGCTAGACGTGCAAAAGTTCACCGGCTGCTTGGCGTCCATCAGACAATTCATCAGTCGGTTGGGTGAGAAAGCTCTCCCCTTATACCAGCTCATGAAGAAGACCACTTTTTTCGAGTGGAACCACAAGGCGGACGAAGATTTTCTCCAGTTGAAGAAGATGCTGACTACTCCACCCGTTCTGGCGGCTCCGACTCCTAAGGAACCTATGCTCCTGTACATCGCTGCCATTGTAGTGGAACGCAAGGAGGAAGGCAAGGCACTACCTGTCCAGAGACCGGTATGTTACCTGAGCGAAGTACTGTCGGCCTCCAAGCAGAACTACCCCCACTACGAGAAGATGTGCTATGGCGTGCACTTTGCCGCCAAGAAATTGAAGCCTTACTTTCAAGAGCATCCAATCACTGTGGTCTGCACGGCCCCACTTGCCGAGATCATCGGAAGCCGAGATGCTTCTGGCCGAGTGGCCAAGTGGGCCATAGAGCGGGCTCCCTACACCATCCACTACCAGCCCCGCACCGCCATCAAGTCACAAGCACTGGCCGACTTTCTCGTCGACTGGGCCGAGACCCAGTACCTACCTCCAGCCCCCGACTCCACCCATTGGTGGATGCATTTCGACGGCTCCAAGATGCGCACCGGCTTGGGAGCCGGCGTTGTCCTCACTTCTCCTAAAGGCGTCAAGCTCAAATACGCACTGCAAATACATTTTGCCGCCTCCAACAATATCGCCGAGTACGAGGCGCTCATTCATGGGCTTCGGCTTGCCAAAGAACTCGGCATTCGCCGGATCCTGTGTTATGGTGACTCAGACTTAGTGGTCCAGCAGTCGTCTGGCGACTGGGATGCCAAAGATGCAAACATGGCGAGTTACCATTTCCTCGTGCAGCAACTCAGTGGGTATTTCGAGGGGTGCGAGTTCCTCCATGTGCCAAGAAATGACAACAACCAAGTAGACGCCTTGGCACGAATCGGCTCTACCCGCCAAGCAATACCATCCGGCATCGCCCTTCAACGCCTCCTCAAGCCGTCTATCAAGCCTTCACCAGAATCAGACTCCATCTTCATGCCGGCTCGTCCCGAAGAAGTCGGATCCGACTCCAGAGCCCCCGCAGATGGTACGGGGATCTTGGCAGATGGCTCCAAAGCCGCCACAGTCGAGGCCGGCCCAGGGACTGCAGAACCCGGCCCAGGGACTGCGGCGACGGGCTCGAAGACTCCAGAACTTGGCCCAAGAGCCGCGCCAGTCGGCCCGGGGACTTCATTAACCCAGCAAGCGGTTGTTGACTCCAACCCGCTGCCTCCCAGCCCAGCCGCCCTCGTCCAAGTCGCAGTTCTGGCAGTCGAAGAAATAATAGCACCCTCATGGGCCCAGCCCATCCTCAAATTTCTAGTGAGCAAAGAGCTGTCGACTGATGAGACTTTAGCTCGGCAAATACAACGCCGAGCGGCAGCCTACACCATAGTCAACAGAGAGTTGGTCAGGCGCAGTGTCACTGGTGTCTACCAGCGCTGCGTAGAGCCAGAGCAATGCCAAGCAATTCTGAAATACATCCATCAAGGTGAGTGCGGCCACCATGTGGATTCAAGAGCACTCGTCGCCAAAGCTTTCCGACACGGTTTCTTTTGGCCAACGGCCTTAGAAGAGGCCAAGGAATTGGTCCAAAATTGCAAAGGGTGCCAGAAGTTCTGCTCCAAGCCGCATCAGCCGGCTTCTGCACTCAAGACCATCCCCATTGCCTGGCCTTTCGCAGTTTGGGGTCTAGACATGGTGGGACCATTCAAGACGGCACGAGGTGGCTTAACTCACTTACTTGTCGCAGTGGACAAGTTCACCAAGTGGATAGAAGCGAAGCCAATCAAGAAACTGAACGGTCTGACTGCCGTGACTTTCATCTCCGACATCACAATTCGGTACGGCATACCACACAGCATCATCACCGACAAGGGCACGAATTTTGCCAAAGGCGCCTTGGCCCGTTTCTGTGCAACACTGGGCATCCTACTGGACCTAGCATCCGTCGCCCATCCACAGTCAAACGGCCAGGTGGAGCGGGCAAATGGCCTCATCCTGTCCGGCATCAAGCCCCGACTGATCGAGCCTCTGGAGCGCTCGGCTGGCTGCTGGCTTGATGAGTTGCCAACCGTCCTCTGGAGTCTGCGCACGACTCCAAACAAGTCAACCAGCTTCACGCCTTTCTTCCTCGTCTACGGTGCTGAAGCCGTCATCCCAACGGACATAGAGTTCGATTCCCCGTGAGTCACCATGTACACCGGGGAAGAAGCAGAAGAAGCACGACAAGACGGCGTTGACCTGCTGGAAGAGGGCCGGCTATTGGCACTCAGCCTGTCCAGCATCTACCAGCAGAGCATGCGCAGATACTACAACAGGAAGGTTAGGCTGAGATCTTTCCAAGAGGGCGACCTTGTGCTCCGACTGATCCAGCGAACAGTCGGCCAGCACAAGCTGTCGGCGCCTTGGGAAGGCCCTTTCATCATCAGCAAAGTGCTGGGCAACGACTCCTACTACCTGATTGACGCTCAGAAGCCCCGAGCACGCAAGAGGGACGACTCCGGCAAAGAGATAGAGCAGCCATGGAATGCAAATCTCCTCCGGAAATTTTATAGCTGATGCAGTATGTACCATGTTACCTTTTTTATTAAAGTACCAAGACTTCGGGCCCCCCGAGACGAGCTCGGGGACTGCCCTCTTTTGTCTATATGATAAAAATTATGCCTACGAGTATGTTACTCTTTGTTATGCTGCTTGGCACCGGGCTCGACAAGTCGGCCCGGGGACTTGCCGCCTAGCACTATGAAATGCTTCCTGCAGCCAGACAAGTAGTGTGTGGTGCCTAAGCCATCTCCTGTCAGAAGCCGCAGCTCGCAGAGCGACTGTACGGTGGGCAGAAGTAAGGTAGAATGGGCGTTTGCATGAAAAATGGCTAAGGACTCAAAGCATAAAACATAGCTTAAGCCGGCTTCCAGGATGTGCTGCAAGGCGATTAAGTTGGGTAACGCCAGGGTTTTCCCAGTCACGACGTTGTAAAACGACGGCCAGTGAATTGTAATACGACTCACTATAGGGCGAATTCGAGCTCGGTACCCGGGGATCCAACGGCAGTCCGCAGAGCGGCTGTCCGACTGGCAAGACAGGCAACTAAGGGAAGGCGGCAAAGGAAAAAGCCAAAAGAGCAATGAGCAAGAAAAGATAGAATTCAGATAAATATTTACATAACATAGGCCCTTGGCCGAATCTTCTAGCAGAAGTTCAAAATACACCCCGCGGGTGGAATTGTGTGAATTAACAAGTTCTTCAAAGACTACTAAAGCAGATAAAATAAAGATAAGGCGGCAGCTTAGGAAGCGGCAGACGGATTCGGAGGAGACGGCAGTGTCAGGCGTTGGGGCGGCCGGCTGGGTAGTCTCGGCTTGATCGCCTCCGGCGGAAGTTGGCTCGGTCGCACGTGGCTTGTTGCTGGAGGCGCGGTGGAGCTGAGGCTGGTCGTCCGCTCCGTCTTCTGGTGCTTCCGTATCGCCTCCGTCCTCCGCCTCGCCTTCCTCCTCGACGCTGGAGCTGATCACCTCCGCCGAGTCCTCGCCGTAGTCTGGGTTCATCCCAAACCACTCCGACGGTACTTCCTCGCCGTCTTCAGCCCGCTCGGGGACGAAAATGCTGGTGTCGGTGTACTCGGCGATCTCCACGGCACGCTTGACAAGGGCGTCTTCCGCGGCTGCCAGCTCCGGCTGGGCCTCTGACCGGAGTGTGGCCAGCTGGTCTAGGTCCAGCCCCGGATACCACTCCTTGACGAACTCCAAGGGCCGGCGCGCTCCAGCTCGGGCTGAGGAACATTTCCAGGCCTCAAGACGACCAGCCGCGACCTCTAGCCAGTCGGCAGTCCGACTGGGGGTGCGCGGAGCCTGCATGTCTGGCCATAGGGCAGCAATCGCCTGGGCGCCGACATGTCAAAGCCGGCGCAACATCCGGTGAGCCAGCCGAAGGCGAGCCTCGATGCTCAGGATAGGCTCATCAAGGGTTCAGGGGGCGTCGGCGGCGATCTCTGCACCTTCCGCCCTCCGACCTTCACGGTCAGCCTCGATGGCTTGGATGGCGGCCTGCGAGTACCCAGGGAAGAAGTCTGCCAAGACGGAAAGAATGAAGAAGCAAGTCAAAAATCAGGAGTCGGCACGACTTATAATCGGCAGCTCGTAGAAAGAAAGTAAAGAAACTCACCATCAACAATGTCTTCAATCTCATGGAAGCCAGAGGCCAGCATTGCCTCTTTGTCGGTCCAGGAGGAGCGCTCGCTTGCGAACTCGGCCAGGAGGGCGGCTTCCGCCTCTTATGCCTCCTTCTGCGTCTTCGTAAGCAGCTCCCTCTGCTCTGCCAATTGTGTGGTCAGCAGATCGCGCTCTGCGGCGAGCTTGCTGCACTCCTTCCCCTTGGCGCGCAACGCGGAGTTGGCTTCGCTCAGCTGCTATTGAAGAGCAGTGTTGGCTTCTGAAGAGAAGGAAGAAAGAAGGCATTAAGTCACCAATAAAGAAGGTCGCCGGGGAGATCCGGCCTGACTGCTTAGCAGTCGGCCCGAATCTCGGGCACTACAGCCCGTGGGTGCGCCAGCGCGCCCCCGCAAAGAAGAAAAAGGACTCACTCCGGCTCTCCGACAAGTCAGCGGTCCGCTTGCCCAGCTCTTCAATGTTGCGGTTGAAGGCAGTGACACGGAGGTTGTGGTAGTCCTACGACAAGTATTTCAGACAAAAGTTAGTACCCAGAACTCACCAATTGGAAGTTCCGGGCCGCCTGCTCAGCAGCCGGCCCGAAACTTGGGGACTACACCCAGTGGGTGTGCTGGCGCACCCCCACAGAGAGGAACAAGAAAACAATGACCAACAAGAAAGCATACCCGGACGGCTGCCCGCGATGCCAGGTACGCCTTGGTGCAGTTCTGGATGGCGTCGCCTTCACCCCGCAGCTTCGTCTGGACGTCCAGAAGCGCCTAGTTTAGCGGCCCCGTGCCGCCTCCTCACACCCACCCAATGTGCGCGGCGCTCGTCGCTTCGGCATCTGGGATCGCCGAGCTGGTGGTGCCGGCCTCCAGGGGGCGTGGCGCTGAAGCCGCCTTCTCAAGACGACGGCACGTTGGCGCGCCGACTTGAAGGAGTAGCCTTGCCACGGCCTCATCTTCAGTCAGCGGCACCGGCGGGTCCGCAGGCTGTTTGCCTTGCGCGCTCCCAGACGGCGGCGGAGGTGGCGGTGGAACGATCACGTCCGGCATGGAGGAGTCACCGCCTTCCCTCTCCATGATGGGGTTCTCGCCGCCGGCTTCCCCAGACTGCCCCGTGAACTCCGGAGGCGGCACCGCAGAGTTCAGCGGGGTGACGAACACCGCCGATTGGCGGTGCGTGGCCTCCTCAGCTTGCCGCTTTGTCGCGACGGCGGCTTCGGCCTCCACCAGCTTCTTCTTGGCGGAGGCCTCCACCTTCTCCAGGCGGGCGGCCTCTTCCTCATTGCGCTTCTCCTGCGCGTTCCGCTCTGTCGCCTCCCGGAGGTCGGCGGCGGGGTCAATCCGCCGAGTGGTGGCGGACGTCTCCGCTGACCCCATGACGGAGGCGGCGACAACCCTCTCAAGAGTGAGGGGAGCCCTGAAGCGAGGGAAGCAAGTAAAAGACTCAAACAAAGCCACAAAGAAAGAATGAAGTGTTAAGACGGAATACTCATGCGGAGACCAGTGGTGGCTTCTTTACTTCCTTGCGGAAGCGGATGGCCTTCGCGGCCGCTTCGTCCGCCTTGGTCGCCGCAGCCGAACTCTTGGGCTTCTTCGGCCGACTGCCGAACAAGGTCGGCACGGCCCTACGCTTCTTCCCTCCGCCTGGAGCACCCAGCGCGAAAGAAGAGCCCGCGCCTGGATGGCTGGCTCCTGGCCGGTGGCGGGGGTCGACCTCCTCCTCATCATCAGGCCAGTCCTCTGGACTGGCCCCGAGCCGCGGGACGCCTCCTCCCTCGGCGTCGTCTTACAAAGCCGCTGCCCCTAGATCGGGGTCGTCGACATCGCTCTCCGCCCGGTCGGCAAGGAACACGCGGGCCAGCCCCGTGGTGCCGGCTGATGGATGGAGGAGGGGATTCTGACCAAAGCCGACTGGTCAGGTCACACAAAACAAACTCGGCAAGAAAGAAGACAATTCAAAGAAACAAAGAAAAGGCAACTCACTATGGGTGGGGGGTTGGCGCGGGAGTACAGCTCCTTGCCGAACCGCCAGTCCTCCAGGAGCTTGCTGTCGGAGAGGTAGTTCACCATGTAGGCCACCTCCTCGTGAGGCATGTCCTTGGTGCACATCCGACTCGGGTCACGGCGCCCGCTCATTTGGCATATCATGTGGGGGCGACCTTGGAGCGGGAGAACTCGACGCGCCACGAAGGCGGCCAGCAGGTCCGGACCAGTCAAGCCCTCCGACTGTGTCAGCACTCGGAGTCGCGTGACGGCGCCAGCTCCTGCAGGTGTCAGCGACTTGGCCTGGTACGACCAGTTGGGCAGTCTCCCAGCCGGCGGGCCAGCTTCGAAAGCCGGCAGGTTGACCCAATCGCCCTTCGCGAAGACGCTCTTCACGTAGAAGTACGATCGCTGCCACATCTTCACCGACTTTATCAGCTTGATGGTGGGGAAGGAGTTGTCGGCCCCCGACCTCTGCACGGCGATGAACACGCCGCACTGAGGCGGCACGCCTGCAGCCTGGGTGCCGAGCTTGGAGTAGAAGAACCCCCCAGAGCTCGAGGGTGGGGAAGACTCCGAGGAAGCCTTCACACACGGCCGCGAAGGCGAACAGCAGCACCACCATGTTGGGCGTGAGGTGGTGTGGATGGAGGCCGTAGAACTCCAGAAAGGAGCGGAAGAAGATGCTCGCCGGCAGCCCCAATCCGCGCAGGCAGTGCGAGCGGAAGATAACCCGCTCGCCCTCCTCCGGCGCCGGAGAGATCTCCCCCCTCGGCGCAAGGCGTACCCGCACATAATCTTCGTCGGGGAGCCGACGAGTCTTGCGGAGGAACTCGATGTGGTCGTCATGGACTTCTGAGCCATCCCAGGTGCCGGAATGCATCGAGGGAGGCGCGGCGGCAGAAGAAGAACTCATCATGATCGGATCGCCGCGGCGTTCGGCAAAGCTTGGGCGCGCGGCGGTGCGAGGAAGAAGAAGAAGAGCAAGGAGTAGCATGGAGGAGGGGTGCGCGTGCTCTGCCGCCCCCCCCCCTACTTATAGCCTCATGGGCTGCGAAGCCGAGGGGGCGGTCGTGGGATTTACTGCGTCCACGACCCCACGACCCCCACGTTTCCACAACAAAAGTTACTCTGCGCAGTAACTTCACAGGAATCCCAACCGTCCGCTCGGGCCACAGCGGATCCGCTCGAGCGCCGAGGCGCGGTAATGGCGGGCCCCGCCTACGGGCCTGTCCCGTCATGCGCGTAGGCTGGCAGACTGGCCCGGCCGCGTGTTGCCACGTGACAGGCCCGGGACAGGCGGCGGCCTGGAAGCTTAGCCAGCACGCTACTTGGATCCCGCCGCGACGTTCAAAAATTGTGCAAGTCAGAGTTGGGCGGGTCCGACTCCTTCTAGTCGGCCCGGCAGAAGTCAAGCAAGATCCATGTCTCGGGCACCCGGAAAGAGAAACTGCTGAGGCTCCCCGGCCGATCGTCCATGGCGCCTCATCAGCTTCGGGGACTACTGTCGGAGTAATGGGCCATGGGTAGGCTAACCCAGGCCAAGAACCTTTCAAGACATTGAGGCAGACTGCGCCCCTCGAGGCCCCAGGACGAAGAGCCGCCTTCTGAGAGTTGGCGACGAGGCCACAGTAAGGTCCACTCTCGCCCTTTTTCCAAGAGCAGGCGTGGCCACAGTACGTCGTACCCGCGGAGATCTCCGCCTGGCGCGCCACTGTTGCCATGCCGGCCCTGACGTCAGCCCCAGTGGGCAGAGTCCTGTGCCCACGACGGCCTGCCGGTACGACCAAGGGACGACGGGTCCCACCAGTCGGCGGGCGTACAGAAGACGGCGAGAGCGCTACCAGTCGGCCCAGTTGGGAGTCGGCCCCCAGGAGTCGGCCGGCCCCTCCCACGGGCCCCATGCGCGATTAACCAGACGCGCCAGGGAGTGGCAACAGTGATCGCCCGCCAGACGACGGAGCTGTTGCCATGACCCCATGACCGAGCCCGCGTCATTAGAAGCACGGCTACAGTAATCAGCAGCCGGCAAGACCCACCTGCGGCGGACGCGGCCTGTCGGCTCTGTACCGAGCCAGTCGGCGGGCCCCAGCAGTCGGCGGAGAGGACGGAGGCCAGAGGCACTAACGGCTGGGCCCGCGCCCAGCCGGATTACCATTGTACCCCTGGAGGGGTAGGCCTATATAAACCCCTCAGGGCACCCATGCAAAGGGTTGGAATCCATTAGCACTAGACCAGATCATATAGGAAGGAGGGAGCTAGCCTTGCCTTCTCCTACCTCCAGGAAACAGCTCAAGGAGCAACCGTGTAAACCCTTTGCCATAGTGATCATGCGGAGACCCCGTAGAGCAGCAGTAGGGGTATTATCTCCCCGGAGATCCCTGAAGCTGGGTAAGATTCGCCGGCGTGCATGTCTTCACCTCATCCCGTTTCCAGGCACCGGCGACGTTCTACTCGCCCCCACCATGATAAGCCATCCTTTGGCATATGTCGCACCCAACCCCCGACACATCTTGATAAGAGTCCGGTTCTTCCTTTCAACAACTCCATTTTGTTGAGGTGTGTATGTAGCTGAGAACTCGTGTGAAATCCCTTCTTCGTCAAGAAAGGTGTCCACATTTGCGTTCTTGAACTCCGTTCCGTTGTCGCTCCGAACCTTCTTGATCTTCACATCAAACTGATTTTGGGCCTTCCTAGTGAAGTTTTTGAAGATCTTTTGGACCTGTGATTTGTCATCAAGAAAGAACACCCACGTAAATCTTGAAAAATCATCAACTATGACTAGACCAAATGAGTTACCACCGAGACTCTTGTAGGCATTTGTACCAAAGAGATCCATGTGAAGTAGCTTGAGTGGTCTTCTTGTGGTCATGATGTTCTTCGCGCGGTGACTTCCTCCAACTTGTTTCCCTGCTTGACAAGCACTACAAAGTCTATCCTTGTCAAATATGACATCTTTTATTCCAAGGATATGATCACTTTTAATAAGCTTATCAAGATTTCGCATAACAACATGACCTAGTCTTCTATGCCACAACCAGCCTTTAGAAGATTTGGTAATTAAGCAAGTTCTAGGTTGAGCCTTTTTAGTGAAATCAACAATGTAAAGATCTCCAATACGTATACCGGTAAATACCATTTTATGATTGTCTCTACGAAACACTTGGCAATCTACTTCAGTGAATAAGACATTGAAACCAAAATCCGCAAGTCTAGAAACTGAAAGTAAATTGTATCCAAGGGATTCAACGAGCATGACATTTTGTATGGAGCTATCATGTGAGATGGCCACCTTACCAAGGCCAACCACCTTACCCTTTGAATTATCACCAAAAGTGACATATTTTCGAGGGCCGTCGTTTTCAGCAAGCTCACGGAACATATCTTTATCTCCAGTCATATGATCAGTACATCCACTATCAAGGACCCATTCCTTTCCTCCAGCCATGTAGCCGCGAAGATTTGCCATAAGACCAAAGTGTCTCATCGCATCATCGAGATCATAGTCACTATCATCATCATCATCCGAGTATTCATGTTCAACATCATCTTGTGATTGATCAATTCCTAGAGAGGGCAATTCATTAGATAAATGATCATTTCTATAGTTATCTTTATGAATTCTGATAGCTCTGGAAATGATATTACTAATGATTCCAACATCTCCTTTGGCACTCGTAAGATTAGTAAGCTCAAATAAGCAGTCACCAAATTTGGGATCATTGGAACTCATCTTAGTCAAAGCAATAGACTTATGGAGGATTTCATCTAGATCTTTCAAGGAGTAATTAGGAAAGAGTTCCTCAAGAAATTTCCATATGGTGTAGGCAAACATCTAATCAAGTTTCTAGGCAAGCCTCTAATGATGAGCTCAACAGTTCTAAGATTGTGAATCATGTCAATATCTTCATCTAGGGTAGGGTGCAAAGGATCAACATGAGGTGCACAAGGGCTAGTAATGTACTCGTTCAAATGATATTCATTGAAAATCTCAAGCATTTCATTTTTCCACTCATGAAAATACTCTCCATCAAGAATAGGCACTCTATGTCTAAGACTCCCCAAAGTAGACACATCCATCTTCCTCCAATGGTGTTTAAACCAAGGCAATCGAGACCAATGCTCTGATACCAATTGAAAGGATCGAGAAGAGGTGTCTAGAGGGGGGTGATTAGACACTAAGTGGAAAAAGTTGCAGTTTTTAATATTCACAAGTTTAACAAACACAATACATATCAAGCAAGCATGCAATGAGTATATGAGCAGCGGAAAGTAAAGCATGCAACTTGCAAGAATGTAAAGAGAAGGGTTTGGAGTATTCAAACGCAATTGGAGACACGGATGTTTTTGTCGTGGTTCCGATAGGTGGTGCTATCGTACATCCACGTTGATGGAGACTTCAACCCACGGAGGGTAACGGTTGCGCGAGTCCACGGAGGGCTCCACCCACGAAGGGTCCACGAAGAAGCAACCTTGTCTATTCCATCACGGCCGTCGCCCACGAAGGACTTGCCTCACTGGCGGTAGATCTTCACGAAGTAGGCGATCTCCTTTCCCTTACAAACTCCTTGGTTCAACTCCACAATCTTGTTGGAGGCTCCCAAGTGACACCTAGCCAATCTAGGAGACACCACTCTCCAAGAAGTAACAAATGGTGTGTTGATGATGAACTCCTTGCTCTTGTGCTTCAAATGATAGTCTCCCCAACACTCAACTCTCTCTCACAGGATTTGGATTTGGTGGAAAGAAGATTTGAGTGGAAAGCAACTTGGGGAAGGCTAGAGATCAAGATTCATATGGTTGGAATGGAATATCTTGACCTCAACACAAGTGTAGGTGGTTCTCTCTTAGAAAATGTGTATTGGAAGTGTAGGTATGTTCTGATGGCTCTCTCCACGAATGAAGAGTGGGTGGAGGGGTATATATAGCCTCCGCACAAAATCTAACCGTTACACACAATTTTCCAAACTTGGTGGGACTGAATGGTTAAACTCGGTCGGACCGATTCAACAAACCTAGTGACCGTTAGGATTTTCGGTGGGACTGAGATGCAACTCGGTAGGACCGATATGGTTAGGGTTAGGGCATAACATAATCTCGGTGTGACTGATTACACAAACTTGGTGGGACCGATTTTGGTAATAAGCTAACCAGAGAGTTGGTCAGGCAAACTCGGTGGGACCGATTACACAAACTCGGTGGGACCGATTTTGGTAATAAGCTAACCAGAGGGTTTGCATTGTAATCTTGGTAGTACCAATTGCTCAAACTCGGTGAGACCGATTTTGGTAATGGACATACACAGAGAGATTACAATCCCATCTTGGTGAGACTGAGATCCCTATTGGTGAAACCGATTTGCTAGGGTTTGTGGCAGTGGCTATGACATTTGAAACTCGGTGGCGTCGGATAGAAAGAATCGGTGGGGCCGAGTTTGAATTTTGGTTTAGGTCATATGTGGATGTGGGAAGGTAGTTGAGGGTTTTGGAGCATATCACTAAGCACTTTGAGCAAGCAAGCCATTAAGCAACACCTCATCCCCTCTTGATAGTATTGGCTTTTCCTATAGACTCAATGTGATCTTGGATCACTAAAATAGAAAATGTAGAGTCTTGATCTTGAAGCTTGAGCCAATCCTTTGTCCTTAGCATCTTGAAGGGGTTCCACATCCTCTAGTCCATGCCACTCCATTGTTGAACTTATCTGAAACATACTAGGTAAAAGTGTTAGTCCAACAAGAGATATGTTGACATTAATTACCAAAACCACCCAGGGAGCACTTGTGCTTTCACCTATATACATGATCATGCCTAGATATTCTCATAACTATGCTCAGTTCTGTCAATTGATCAACAGTAATTTGTTCACCCATCGAAGAATACTTATGCTTTTGAGAGAAGCCACTAGTGAAACCTATGGCCCCCGGGTCTATTCTCATCATATCAATCTCCATCACTTTAATCTTGCTTTGCTTTTTTACTTTGCCTTTTACTTTTCACTTTGCATCTCTATACCAAAAATACCAAAAATATTATATCTATCAGATCTCACTCTCGTAAGTGACCGTGAAGGGATTGACAACCCCTAATCGCGTTGGTTACGAGTAGCTATCGTTTTGTGCAGGTACGAGGGACTTGAGCGTGGCCTCCTACTGGATTGATACCTTGGTTCTCAAAAACTGAGGGAAATACTTACGCTACTCTGCTGCATCATCCCTTCCTCTTTGGGGAAAATCCAACGCAAGCTCAAGAGGTAGCAAGAAGGATTTCTGGCGCCATTGCCGGGGAGTCTACGCAAAAATCAACATACCAAGTACCCAGCACAATCCCTATCTCTAGCATTACATTATTTGCCATTTGCCTCCCGTTTTCCTCTCCCCCGGTTCACCCTTGCCGTTTTATTCGCCCTCTCTCTCTATCCTCCCTCTCTATTTGCCTCTTTTGCCCGTTTGCTCTTGTTTGCTCATGTGCTAGTTTGCTTGTTTGTCGCGATGGCTCAAGATACTACCAAATTGTGTGACTTCACCAATACCAATAATAATGATTTCCTTAGCACTCCGATTGCTCCTCTTGCTAATACTAAATCTTGTGAAATCAATACTGCTTTGTTGAATCTTGTTATGAAAGATCAATTCACCGGCCTTCCTAGTGAAGATGCTGCTACTCATCTGAATAGCTTCGTTGATTTATGTGATATGCAAAAGAAAAAATATGTCGATAATGATGTCGTTAAATTGAAGCTATTTCCTTTTTCGCTTAGAGATCGTGCTAAATCTTGGTTTTCGTTTGTGCCTAAAAATAGTATTGATTCTTGGAACAAGTGCAAAGATGCTTTTATCTCTAAGTATTTCCCTCCCGCTAAGATCATCTCTCTTAGAAACGATATTATGAGCTTTAAGCAACTTGATCATGAACATGTTGCACAAGCTTGGGAGAGAATGAAATTAATGATACGTAATTGCCCTACTCATGGTTTGAATTTGTGGACGATTATACAAAAAAATTATGCCGGATTAAATTTTGCTTCTAGAAATCTTTTATATTCGGCCGCGGGAGGCACTCTTGTGGAAATCACTTTAGGAGATGCTACTAAACTCCTAGATGATATTATGGTTAATAATTTCAATGGCATACTGAAAGATCTTCTAGTAAAAAAGTGCATGCGATAGATGTTTTGAGTGGAAAGATGGATGAACTTATGAAATTATTTGCTACTAAGAGTGTTTCTTCTGATCCTAAGGATATGCCTTTGTCTACTTTGATTGAGAATAACAATGAATCTATGGATGTGAATTTTGTTGGTAGGAATAATTTTGGTAACAACGCTTATAGAGGGAATTTTAATCCTAGGCCATATCCTAGTAATCCTTCTAATAATTATGGGAATTCCTACAACAACTCTTATGGAAATTATCATAAGATGCCCTCTGAAATTGAGAATAGTGTTAAAGAGTTTATGAATTCACAAAAGAATTTTAATGCTTTGCTTGAAGAGAAATTGCTTAAAGTTGATGATTTGGCTAGGAACGTTGATAGAATTTCTCTTGAGATTGATTCTTTAAAGATTAGATCTATTCCTCCTAAGCATGATATCAATGAGTCTCTCCAAGCCATGAGAATTTCCATTGATGAGTGCAAGGAAATAACCGCTAGGATGCGTGCTTCCAAATATGCCTTTATTAAAGCGTGTTCTTCCAATTCCTATGAAAATCAAGATGAAGATCTAAAAGTTATTGATGTGTCCCCTATTAAATCTTTGTTTTGCAATATGAATCTTATGAAACTGAATATGATCTTCCTTTACCTAGAAGGCATTCTGAAAATCCGGAGTATTTAGATCTTTATGATGAAATTGATGAAAGTGGGATTGAAAGAAATAAAAAGCTAGATGTTGCTAAACCCACTATATTGGATTTCAAGGAATTTAATTATGAAAGTTTCTCTTTAATTTATTGTATTTCCTTGTTGCAATCCGTGCTAAATTCTCCACATGCTTATAGTCAAAAGAAAGCCTTCACCAAACATATTGTTGATGCCTTGGTGCAATCTTATGAAGAAAAACTTGAGTTGAAAGTTTCTATCCCTAGAAAACTCTATGATGAGTGGTAACCAGCTATTAAAATTAAAATTAAAGATCATGAGTTTTATGCTTTGTGTGATTTGGGTGCTAGTGTCTCTACTATTCCCAAGACTTTGTGTGATTTGCTAGATTTCCGTAATTTTGATGATTGCTCTCTAAACTTGCATCTTGCAGATTCTACTATTAAGAAACCTATGAGAAGGATTAATGATGTTATTATTGTTGCAAATAGGAATTATGTGCCCATAGATTTCATTGTTCTTGATATAGATTGCAATCCTTCTTGCCCTATTATTCTTGGTAGACCTTTCCTTAGAACGGTTGGTGCGATTATTGATATGAAGGAAGGGAATATTAGATTTCAATTTACATTAAAAAAAGGGCATGGAACACTTTCCAAGAAAGAAAATAAAATTTCCATATGAAACTATCATGAGAGCCACTTATGGATTGCCTACCAAAGATGGCAATACCTAGATCTATCCTCGCTTTTATGCCTAGCTAGGGGCGTTAAACGATAGCGCTTGTTGGGAGGCAACCCAATTTTATTTTTATTCCTTGCTTTCTGCTCCTGATTAGTAATAAATAAATTATTTAGCCTCTGTTTTTGTTGTGTTTTTTTGTTTAATTAGTGTTTGTGCCAACTAGAAGCATTGGGAAGACTTGGGGAAAGTCTTGTTGAACTTGCTGTAAAAAATAGAAACTTTAGCGCTCACGAGAACTGCTGTCATTTTTATTTGAAGAGTGATATTTTGTTAATTATTTTTGAAGATGATTAATAGATAAATTACTCAAGTCCATCAATTTATTTTAGAATTTTTGGGGTTCCAGATATTGCGCTAGCTACAGATTACTACAGACTGTTCTGTTTTTGACAGATTCTGTTTTTCGTGTGTTGTTTTCTTATTTTGATGAATCTATGGTTAGTAAAATAGTTTATAATCCATAGAGAAGTTGGAATACAGTAGGTTTAACACCAATATAAATAAATAATGAGTTCATTACAGTACCTTGAAGTGGTCTTTTGTTTTCTTTCGCTAACGGAGCTCACGAGTTTTCTACTTTAAGTTTTGTGTTGTGAAGTTTTCAAGTTTTGGGGTGAATTCTTGTGATGGATTATGGAACAAGGAGTGGAAAGAGCCTAAGCTTGGGGATTCCCATGGCACCCCAAAGATAATCCAAGTACACCAAAAAGTCAAAGCTTGGGGATGCCCCGGAAGGCATCCCCTCTTTAGTCCACTTCCATCGGTAATTTACTTGGAGCTATATTTTTATTCACCAACATGATATGTGTTTGGCTTGGAGCGTCTTGTATTATTTGTGCCTTTGTGTTTTAGTATGCCACAATCATCCTTGCTTTACACACCTTTTGAGAGATCCATACATGAATTAAAATTTGATAGAATACTCTATGTGCTTCACTTATATCTTTTGAGCATTATAATTTTCCTCTATGTGCTTCACTTATATCTTTTTGAGCTAAATAGTTTTGCTCTATGTGCTTCACTTATATCTTTTTGAGCTATGTAGTTTTGCTCTATGTGCTTCACTTATATCTTTTGAGCTATGAAATTTTGCTCTATGTGCTTCACTTAGATCTTTTAGAGCACGGAGGTGGATTTGTTTTAAAGAAACTATTGATCTCTCATGCTTCACTTAAATTATTTTGAGAGTCTCTTAATCGCATGGTAATTTGCTTAATAATAATATGCTTGGTATTCAAGATTTGTGAAACTTTCTTTTGAGTGTGTTGAATACTAATAAAAGATTGAAGCATGATAATTGTTTTGAGATATGGAGGTGATAATATTAAAGTCATGCTAGTTGAGTAGTTGTGAATTTGAAGAATACTTGTGTTAAAGTTTGTGATTCCCGTATCATTCACGTATGGTGAACCGTTATGTGATGAAGTCGGAGCATGATTTATTTATTGATTGTCTTCCTTATGAGTGGCGATCGGGGACGAGCGATGGTCTTTTCCTACCAATCTATCCCCCTAGGAGCATGCGCGTAATACTTTGCTTTGATAACTTCTAGATTTTTGCAATAATTATATGAGTTCTTTATGACTAATGTTGAGTCCATGGATTATACGTACTCTCACCCTTCCACCTTTGCTAGCCTCTCTAATACCGCGCACTTTTCGCCGGTATCATACACCTACCATATACCTTCCTCAAAACAGCCACCATACCTACTCACTCACATTGATATCTATTGAAGGGCATCCATTGCATGGCAATCCCTACTCACTCACATTGATATCTATTGAAGGGCATCTCCATAGCCCGTTGATACGCCTAGTTTATGTGAGACTATCTTCTCCTTTTTGTCTTCTCCACAACCACCATTCTATTCCACCTATAGTGCTATATCCATGGCCCACGCTCATGTATTGCATGAAGATTGAAAAAGTTAGAGTATGAAACAATTGCTTGGCTTGTCATCGGGGTTGTGCATGATTTAAATACTTTGTGTGGTGAAGATAGAGCATATCCAGACTATATGATTTTGTAGGGATAACTTTCTTTGGCCATGTTATATTAAGAAGACATAATTGCTTTGTTAGTATGCTTGAAGTATTATTATTTTTATGTCAATATAAACTTTTTTCTTGAATCTTTCGAATCTGAATATTCATATCACAATTAAGAAGATTTACATTGAAATTATGCCAAGTAGCACTCCGCATCAAAAATTCTCTTTTTATCATTTACCTACACGAGGACGAGCAGGAATTAAGCTTGGGGATGCCTGATACGTCTCCAACGTATCTATAATTTTTGATTGCTCCATGCTATATTATCTACTGTTTTGGACTATATTGGGCTTTATTTTCCACTTTTATTATTTTTCGGACTAACCTATTAACCGGAGGCCCAGCCCAGAATTGCTGTTTTTTTGCCTATTCCAGTGTTTCAAAGAAACGGAATATCAAACCGAGTCCAAATGGAATGAAACCTTCGGGAACGTGATTTTCTCACTGAACGTGATCCAGGAGACTTGGACCCTACGCCAAGGCATCAGAGAGGCGGTCACAAGAGTGGGGGGCGCCCCCCCCCCCATAGGGCGCGCCCCCTGCCTCGTGGGCCCCTCGGTGCTCCACCGACGTACTCCTTCCTCCTATATATACCTACATACCCCCAAACGATCAGAATGGGAGCCAAAAACCTAATTCCACCGTCGCAACTTTCTGTATCCACGAGATCCCATCTTGGGGTCTGTTCCGAAGCTCCGCCGGAGAGGGCCGTCATCACACAGGGCTTCTACATCATCATAGCCTCTCCGATGAAGTGTGAGTAGTTTACCTCAGACCTTCGGGTCCATAGTTAGTAGCTAGATGGCTTCTTCTCTCTTTTTGGGTCTCAATACAATGTTCCCGCCTCTCTTGTCGAGATCTATTCGATGTAATCTTCTTTTTGCGGTGTGTTTGTTGAGACCGATGAATTGTGGGTTTATGATCAAGTCTATCTATGAATAATATTTGAATCTTCTCTGAATTCTTTTATGTATGATTGGTTATGTTTGCAAGTCTCTTTGAATTATCCGTTTGGTTTGGCCAACTAGATTGGTAGTTCTTGCCATGGGAGAAGTGCTTAGCTTTGGGCTCGATCTTGCGGTGTCCTTTCCCAGTGACAGAAGGGGCAGCAAGGCACATATTGTATCATTGCCATCGAGGATAACAAGATGGGGTTTATTTCATATTGCATGAATTTATCTCTCTACATCATGTCATCTTGCTTAAGGCGTTACTCTGTTTTTAACTTAATACTCTAGATGCATGCTGGATAGCGGTCGATGAGTGGAGTAATAGTAGTAGATGCAGAATCGTTTCGGTCTACTTGTCACGGATGTGATGCCTATATACATGATCATGCCTAGATATTCTCATAATTATGCTCAATTCTGTCAATTGTTCAACAGTAATTTGTTCACCCACCGTAGAATACTTATGCTTTTGAGAGAAGCCACTAGTGAAACCTATGGCCCCCGGGGCTATTCTCATCATATCAATCTCCATCACTTTAATCTTGCTTTGCTTTTTTACTTTTCCTTTTACTTTTCACTTTGCATCTCTATACCAAAAATACCAAAAATATTATATCTATCAGATCTCACTCTCGTAGGTGACCATGAAGGGATTGACAACCCCTAATCGTGTTGGTTGCGAGTAGCTATCGTTTTGTGCAGGTACGAGGGACTTGAGCGTGGCCTCCTACTGGATTGATACCTTGGTTCTCAAAAACTGAGGGAAATACTTACGCTACTCTGCTGCATCATCCCTTCCTCTTCGGGGAAAATCCAACACAAGCTCAAGAGGTAGCACCCCCCCCGAACAATAGTTGGGCAGGTTGTGAATTGTCACGAGGAGCTTAGGGTTGTTAGTATTTGCAGGTTGTGAATTGTGTTTTGTGTTGTGTATTTTGAGAGTAATTTCAGATATGAATGTCTTTTGAATTTCAGATTTGCAGTATTGAGCATATGAAGTATTTTATGAATTCTAGAGATCTATTTTGAGTATTTAAAAAATGTAGTTTCATAGGAGTATAAAAGTGCAGACAATGTGATTCTCAAAGAAGAAACTGCAAGTTTCAGTTTCAGGTAAGAAACTCCAAGTTCAGTTTCAGATAAGAAACTGCAACTTTCAGAGGCAGAGCATTTATATTACTCCCTCCATTCCAAAATATAGTGCGCCCGCGCTTCCCGAGGTCCAACTTTGACCATAAATTTAACCAACTAGACCAACTGTGGTGGGAGAAAAAAATTATATAATTGAAAACTTCTTTCGAATACAAATTCACTGATATATAATTTTTGCTCCCGCCACAATCGGTCTTGGTAGTTAAATTTACGGTCAAAGTTGAAGCACGAAGATAGAGGAAGCACTACATTGTGGAATGGAGGGAGTAACACGGCCTTTTCAAACAGTGTTAACATCATGCTGGAAGTTTTATTCATGGTCAAAACTGGAACTACCAGCCAGTTAACATTGTGTTGATCAACATTCATGCATAGCACATCTTCATATGATGCACAGTCAAAAAGATATGCTATTTTCAAAATGCCCACACAATATCGAGTGTGTGAAAACAAAGAAAACGAGGGATAAAGTTTTGTCAAGTGTTGGTCGTGGTGTGCGTAGATGACAATTGGGACCCACATGTCAATAAAGGCAGAGGCACAAATTTTGGAAATATTTTCTCTACACAGGTGGAATCGAACCCGGGCAGAACAGCTGTCGGGTAGTGTCACTCGGCCACTGGGCTAGTTCAGTTGTTTCGTTACTAATAAGGCACTTCCTCGGGTTGTCGGATCTCCTCCTGCACCTTTGTGCGCTCGCCGCGACACCGCTGTCTGCCGTTGTGAACATGCTGAACAAATGAGAGGAATCTGGAGAGGACTGTACGTGGAGAGGCGGACAGTCGGGACCCACCAGGTCTATGGCCGTACGCCAGCAAGTGCCTCATCGAAAAAATACCTCCTCCTAATGCTATACTGACGTTGGGGCCCACGGGTTTGTCAACATAGTTACATTTTTTAGGTGCTTCAACGTAGTTACTATAGGAGATAAATTCACAACGACGCCGGGGAGCTGGCAGGTATCATTTATTATCACTGGGGCAGCCAGTATCAGCTGGGTTTTGGGCTGCCCCATCTAGGTTTTCTTTTTTAACATGCGCAGCACACGACCTCGGATGGGAGGTCCATAAGGCTGTTTGTATTTTCTTGAGGGCCGTCATGTATCGACCGGCCTATGGACCTCCCATCCGAGGTTTTATTTTTCCTGAAACATCGGCAGCCCAATTTATGTATTTTTTTAAGAAAATGCAGAGGTCTTTTCTATTTTTCTATATAATAATAGGAACGTCTAGTCCAACTTATGTTTCCCTTCTAACTATATTATATATATTTAAATTACTTTATATGTTATTATATATTATTGTTACTGTCATCATATATTTAGCAGATACTTACATATGTAAGAAAACAATATCCCACATCTTGTTAACTTATAAAAATAATTTCTTAACAACAAAATCCTGGATTTTTTTGGCAACGAAAATCCTGGTGATTGTGTACAAAAGCTTGGTAAGATTTAAGGACCAATGTAATAATAAATCACTTATTATTTAAATATATATATAGAACAAAATGCTCAGCCCTTGTTTATTTTTTGATAGCATTGCTGCGCCCACCCCAACATTATAATTAGAATCAACCCAGCAAAATCATGTATTTCGAGAAAGTGCAAATGGCCTGTAATTTTTTAGGAAAAACATAAATGGGCCGCATGGACGCTACATTATTTGTTCACCCAGCCCAGCTAATGGACTGTAATTCAAAAAAAGATCAAATGGACTGTAAATTCTACCCCGCAAAAAAAGACTATAAATTCTGAAAAATGGGTTGAATATGTGCCACGTTTTTGGAGGCTGAAATGTGGGCCAATAGGCCGAAGCCAATGCAATTCGTTGTCAACTTAGTCAACAAATTATTCTGACATTGTTAGCCGCCGGATTTACATCCAATGACCGGCATCCATCTTCAATCTCTCGTCTTCTTCCTCCAGCGCCGCCGGGACCACCTGCCCCCACCTCCTACTGCTAGCATCTCTGCTTAGCACGCTTCACTGTGAAGCGCAACTCCACAGTTGGCCAGGCCATCCCTCCACCCCCCACACCTCCTGTTCTTCTCCATCGACTATCGAACCACACCACACCAGAACCAGTTAACCCTCGCACACCTCTCTGATATGTCTCCAACATATCTATAATTTTTGATTGCTCCATGCTATATTATCTACTGTTTTGAATGTTTATGGGCTTTATTATACACTTTTATATCATTTTTGGGACTAACCTATTAACCCAGAGCCCAGTGCCAGTTTCTGTTTTTACCCTGTTTTAGGGTTTCGAAGAAAAGGAAAACCAAACGGAGTCCAATTGACCTGAAACTTCACGGAACTCATTTTTGGAAGCAAAGAAGCCCAGAAGACTTGGAGTGCACGTCGGGGGATCTGCGAGGAGGTCACGAGGCAGGGGCGCGCCCACCCCCCTGGGCGTGCCCTCCACCCTCGTGAGCCCCTCGTGGCCCCCCTGACGTACTTCTTCCACCTATATATCTCCATATACCCTAAAACATCCGAGAGCACAATAGATCAGGAGTTCCGCCGCCAGAAGCCTCCGTAGCCACCGAAAACCAATCTAGACCCGTTCCGGCACCCTGCCGAAGGGGGCAATCCCTCTTCGATGGCCATCTTCATCATCCCGGTGCTCTCCATGACGAGGAGGGAGTAGTTCTCCCTCGGGGCTGAGGGTATGTACCAGTAGCTATGTGTTTGATCTCTCTCTCTCTCTCTCTCGTGTTCTTGATTTGGCACGATCTAGATGTATCGTGAGCTTTGCTATTATAGTTGGATCTTATGTTTCTCCTCCCCCTCTTCTCTCTTGTAATGAATCGAGTTTCCCCTTTGAAGTAATCTTATCGGATTGAGTCTTTAAAGATTTGACAACACTTGATGTATGTCTTGCCATGGATATCTGTGGTGACAATGGGATATCACGTGATTCACTTGATGTATGTTTTGGTGATCAACTTGCGGGTTCCGCCCATGAACCTATGCATAGGGGTTGGCACACGTTTTCGTCGTGATTCTCCGGTAGAAACTTTGGGGCACTCTTTGAGGTCCTTTATGTTGGTTGAATAGATGAATCTGAGATTGTGTGATGCATATCGTATAATCATACCCACGGATACTTGAGGTGACATTGGAGTATCTAGGTGACATTAGGGTTTTGGTTGATTTGTGTCTTAAGGTGTTATTCTAGTACGAACTCTAGGGCTGTTTGTGACGCTTATAGGAATAGCCCAACGGATTGATTGGAAAGAATAACTTTGAGGTGGTTTCATACCCTACCATAATCTCTTCATTCATTCTCCACTATTAGTGACTTTGGAGTGACTCTTTGTTGCATGTTGAGGGGTAGTTTTATGATCCAATTATGTTAGTATTGTTGAGAGGACTTACACTAGTGAAAGTATGAACCCTAGGCCTTATTTCCTAGCATTGCAATACCGTTTACGCTCACTTTTATCATTAGTTACCTTGCTGTTTTTATTATTTCAGATTACAAATACCTTTATCTACTATCCATATACCACTTGTTTCACCATCTCTTCGCCGAACTAGTGCACCTATACAATTTACCATTGTATTGGGTGTGTTGGGGACACAAGAGACTCTTTGTTATTTGGTTGCAGGGTTGCTTGAGAGAGACCATCTTTATCCTACGCCTCCTACGGATTGATAAACCTTAGGGCATCCACTTGAGGCAAATTTGCTACTGTCCTACAAACCTCTGCACTTGGAGACCCAACAACATCTACAAGAAGAAGGTTGTGTAGTAGACATCAAGCTCTTTCCTGGCGCCGTTGCCGGCGAGGTTAGCGCTTGAAGTTATATCTTTAGATATTGCAATTGAGTCTTTTAGTTTCTTGTTTTATCACTAGTTTAGTCTATAAAAGAAAATTATAAAAAATGGAATTGAGTTTATCTCATACGCTTCATCTTTTTAATATCTTTCGTGAGTATGATGGAAAGCAAAATTGTGCTCAAGTGCTAGAAGAAGAATGTATTAGAATGTTTGGCACTAAATATTTGAATGATGGGCATGATTGCAATGTTGTTAGTATGAATTCCTTGAATATCCATGATGCTAATGATTATTGCACTAGTTATGATGAAAATGCCTCCTATAAACATGTCAATTTTTGTGGAGTAGATTGGGTTTGCAAGTACACACCAAATAGGGAAGATAGATATTGTAAGAGGAATAAGTACTTAGAAACCAAATTGTTGCAAGAAGAGCTATATGAATGTGCTGAAAATTTATCTTTTCTTAGCCCTACTTGTGAACTTTGCAATGAACGTGATCATTTTAGTACCCAATGCAAATTGTTTCATGAGCATATCGTGTCCAAAAATTGTGATGACTTGATTTCCCTTGCACATCATAATGAACTTAGTTTGCTCTTGGGTTATGAAGAAATTAAATGTAGAACTAAGGATATTCCAAAATTTGCCCTTGATAAAGTTCTTCATTTTGATCTAGAGGAAATTTATATGTATTGCGCGGTGAATTGCATTGAAAATCCTTATATTGCCAATTACATAAAGAAAAGAAAACAAATAGAAGATGAAGAGAACGCTAACGAAAGGGAAGAGACTTCCCAATATTCTCCTATTATTTCTTATGATGAATCAGGTAACGAAGAGGAGCCCTCTATTCAACCAATCTCATTAATAAGGAGCTCCAAAAAGAGGATTGAACCCACACATGATGTGGTGAAGAAGAAGAAAAGAAAAAGGAAGAGAGGTAAAAAGGTATCTCTCCCAAATAAAGTTGCTCCTATTATTGTTGTGCCTCATGAAAATGATACACTTGATGATGATCTGCTTATGCCTATTGCTTGTTGTGATGATTATGATTGGGAAGATAATGACACTTCTTATGATCTTGAAAATCTTTTTGGCACTTGCTTGGAAGAATATTATAATTGCTATACTATTGGTGCTATCTATACTATTAATGATGAGAGTGATTACGCTTATGATATGAAAAGGCCCAAGCTTGGGGAAGCTATGTTCGATGAAGATGATGTTTTTGAGAATATATTTTCTGCAATTAATGTTTGTCCCAAGCTTGGGAATGCTACGCTTAATGAATATGATATTTTTAGTCCCCCAAGTTTTGATATGCAAATTTATAATGATGATAGCATGCCTCCTACTTATGATAATTATTGTGATGATACATATGCTATAAAAAGTAGTGATGATTATATTTATAAAACTTGTCATGATTATGATTACCCTTTTTCTGAACATTACTCTTTTAATGTGGAAACAATTTATAGTATTCAAGTCACTTATGACACTCCCACTATTCCGAATGAGAAGAATTTTGCTTATGTGGAGAGCAATAAAATTTCTATGCTTGTAGATCATGAAAACAATAATTTAGGTGCTGGTTATATTTTTGATTCATTAATGATGCTACTGAAGATTATTATGAGGGAGGAACATATGCTTCTAGGAATTGCAATAATATCAAGTTTCCTCCCTATGTGCTTAAAATTTTGAAGTTATGCTTGTCTTACCTTCCTATGCAAGTTGATTCTTGTCCCCATAAGTTGTTTGCTCACAAAATCCCTATGGATAGGAAGTGGGTTAGACTTAAACATGCTAGTCATATTCTTCATGATGCTCTCTTTATGTTACAATTCCTATCCTTTATGTGAGCATCATTGAAATCATCATGCCTAGCTAGGGGCGTTAAACGATAGCGCTTGTTGGGAGGCAACCCAAATTTATTTTTAATCCTTTCTTTTTGTTCCTTTTTAGTAATAAATAATTCATCTAGCCTCTGCTTATATGTGGTTTTATGCTTTTAATTAGTGTTTGTGCCAAGTAGAACCTTTGGGAAGACTTGGGGAAAGTCTTGTTGATCATGCTGTCAAAAACAGAAACTTTAGCGCTCACGAGAATTGCTACCATTTTTATTTGGAGAGTGCTATTTAGTTAATTCTTTTTGAAGATTATTAATAGATAAATTCCTCAGGTCCAGAAATTTATTTGATAATTGTAATAGTTCCATAAGTATACGTTTGATCCAGATTACTACAGACTGTTCTGTTTTTGACAGATTCTGTTTTTCATGTGTTGTTTACTTATTTTGATGAATCTATGGCTAGTAAAATAGTTTATAAACCATAGAGAAGTTGGAATACAGTAGGTTTAACACCAATCTAAATAAATAATGAGTTCATTACAGTACATTGAAGTGGTGATTTATTTTCTTGTACTAACGGAGCTTATGAGTTTTCTGTTAAGTTTTGTGTTGTGAAGTTTTCACGTTTTGGGTAAGGATTCGATGGACTATGGAATAAGGAGTGGAAAGAGACTAAGATTGGGATGCCCAAGGCACCCCAAGGTAATATTCAAGGAAAACCAAGAGCCTAAGCTTGGGGATGCCCCGGAAGGCATCCCCTCTTTCGTCTTCGTTCATCGGTAACTTTACTTGGAGCTATATTTTTATTCACCACATGATATGTGTTTTGCTTGGAGCGTCAATTTATTTTGTTAGGATTTGCCTGCTGTTATTTAGAACAATGTTTTGCATCTTTAATTCTAATAAAAGTGGCATTTATAGTCTTTAATATGCCTATGTTACAAGTCCACACGTTGCTGTTCGAAAACAGAAAGTTTACCGCTGTTGCAATAATTCCCTAGAAAAGTCAGAATGTGATAAAATGTTGAAACATTTTGCATATTAAGATATGATAAATTTACTACAGTGGGAATTTTATTTCATAATTTTTGGAGCTAGGGAAGTATGGATGTTGCTGCATTCTTTACAGACTATCCTGTTTAGGCAGATTGCTGTTATGTTTGCATTGTTTGCATATGTTTGCTTCTTTAATGATTCTATTTGAGGATAGGACTATTAAATATGCAGAGGCATTTAGTATGCAATGTTTAATAATAATTTTAGTGATTTGCTACAGTAGAGTATGATAAGGTTTTTGGCAATGGGTTATACTAACTTATCTCACGAGTCCTTGTTGAGTTTTGTGTGGATGAAGCTTTTGAGATTTAGGGAGACCGTGATATGAGAGGAATTAAGGAGACACAAAATCTCAAGCTTGGGATGCCCAAGGCACCCCAAGATAATATTTCAAGAAGTCTCAAGCATCTAAGCTTGGGGATGCCCCGGTTGGCATCCCACCTTTCTTCTTCAACAATTATCGATTAGTTTCGGTTTATCCTAAGTTTTTGCTTCTTCACATGATGTTTGCTATTATTAGATGTCATTTTATTTTGCTTTTATTGCTGTTTGAACAGAGTACCAAGATCTGAAATTACTAAATGTTAGAGAGTCTTCACATAGTTGCATAATTATTCGACTACTCATTGATCTTCACTTATATCTTTCGGAGTAGTTTGTCATTTTCTCTAGTGCTTCACTTATATCTTTTAGAGCATGGTCGTAGTTTTATTTTGAAGAAATAGATGAACTCTCATTCTTCACTTAGATTATTTTGAGAGTCTTAAATAGCATGTTAATTTCCTTAAAATCCTAATATGCTAGGTATACAAGATTAAAATAAAATTCTCTTATGAGTGTGTTGAATACTAAGAGAAGTTTGATACTTGATGACTGTTTTGAGATATGAGGATGGTAATATTATAGTCATGCTAGTTGAGTAGTTGTGAATTTGATAAATACGTGTGTTAAAGTTTGTAATTCCCATAGCATTCACGTATGGTGAACCGTTATGTGATGAAGTCGGAGCATGATTTATTTATTGATTGTCTACCTTATGAGTGGCGGTCGGGGACGAGCGATGGACTTCTCCTACCAATCTATCCCCATGGATCATGCACGTAATACTTTGCTTTCATAACTTGTAGATTTTTGCAATAAGTATATGAGTTCTTTATGACTAATGTTGAGTCCATGGATTATACGCACTCTCACCCTTCCGCCATTGCTAGCCTCTCTAGTACCGCACAACTTTCGCCGGTACCATAAACCCACCATATACCTTCCTCAAAACAGCCACCATACCTACCTATTATGGCATTTCCATAGCCATTCCGAGATATATTGCCATGCAACTTTCTACCATTCCGTTTATTATGACACGCTTCATTATTGTCATATTGCTTTGCATGATCATGTAGTTGACATTGTATTTGTGGCAAAGCCACCATTCATAATTCCTTCATACATGTCACTCATGAGTCATTGCACATCCCGGTACACCGCCGGAGGCATTCATATAGAGTCATATCTTGTTCTAAGTATCGAGTTGTGATTCTTGAGTTGTAAGTAAATAAAATTGTGATGATCATCATTATTAGAGCATTGTCCCAGTGAGGAAAGGATGATGGAGACTATGATTCCCCCATAAGTCGGGATGAGACTCCGGACGAAAATAAATAAATAAAAGAGGCCAAAGAAGCCCAAATAAAAAAAGAGAAAAGAGGCCATAAAAAAGAGAAGGCCTAGAAAAATGAGAGAAAAAGAGACAAGGGGCAATGCTACTATCTTTTTGCCACACTTCTGCTTCAAAGTAGCACCATGATCTTCATGATAGAGAGTCTCCTATGTTGTCACTTTCATATACTAGTGGGAATCTTTCATTATAGAACTTGGCTTGTATATTCCAATGATGGGCTTCCTCAAAATGCCCTAGGTCTTCGTGAGCAAGCAAGTTGGATGCACACCCACTTAGTTTCTTTTGAGCTTTCATACACTTATAGCTCTAGTGCATCTGTTGCATGGCAATCCCTACTCACTCACATTGATATCTATTGATGGGCATCTCCATAGCCCGTTGATCCGCATAGTTGATGTGAGACTATCTTCTCCCTTTTTGTCTTCTCCACAACCACCATTCTGTTCCACCTATAGTGCTATATCCATGGCTCACGCTCATATATTGCGTGAAGATTGAAAAAGTTTGAGAACATCAAAAGTATGAAACAATTGCTTGGCTTTTCATCGGGGTTGTGCATGATTTAAATATTTTGTGTGGTGAAGATGGAGCATAGCCAGACTATATGATTTTGTAGGGATAGCTCCCTTTGGCCATGTTATTCTGAGAAGACATAATTGCTTAGTTAGTATGCTTGAAGTATTATTATTTCTATGTCAATATGAACTTTTGTCTTGAATCTTATGGATCTGAATATTCTTGCCACAATTAAGAAGAATCACATTGAAATTATTCCAAGTAGCACTCCGCATCAAAAATTATGTTTTTATCATTTACCTACTCGAGGACGAGAAGGAATTAAGCTTGGGGATGCTGATACGTCTCCAACGTATCTATAATTTTTGATTGCTCCATGCTATATTATCTACTGTTTTGAATGTTTATGGGCTTTATTATACACTTTTATATCATTTTTGGGACTAACCTATTAACCCAGAGCCCAGTGCCAGTTTCCTTTTTTACCCTGTTTTAGGGTTTCGAAGAAAAGGAAAACCAAACGGAGTCCAATTGACCTGAAACTTCACGGAACTCATTTTTGTAAGGAAAGAAGTCCAGAAGACTTGGAGTGCATGTCGGGGGATCTGCGAGGAGGTCACGAGGCAGGGGGCGCGCCCACCCCCTAGGCGCGCCCTCCACACTTGTGAGCCCCTCGTGGCCCCCCTGACGTACTTCTTCCGCCTATATATCTCCATATACCCTAAAACATCCGAGAGCACAATAGATCGGGAGTTCCACCGCCAGAAGTCTCCGTAGCCACCGAAAACCAATCTAGACCCGTTCCGGCACCTTGCCGGAGGGGGAAATCCCTCTCCGGTGGCCATCTTCATCATCCCGGTGCTCTCCATGACGAGGAGGGAGTAGTTGTCCCTCGGGGATGAGGGTATGTACCAGTAGCTATGTGTTTGATCTCTCTCTCTCTCTCGTGTTCTTGATTTGGCACGATGTTGATGTATCGCGAGCTTTGCTATTATAGTTGGATCTTATGTTTATCCTCCCCCTCTTCTCTCTTGTAATGAATCGAGTTTCCCCTTTGAAGTAATCTTATCGGATTGAGTCTTTAAAGATTTGAGAACACTTGATGTATGTCTTGCCGTGGATATCTGTGGTGACAATGGGATATCACGTGATTCACTTGATGTATGTTTTGGTGATCAACTTGCGGGTTCCGCCCATGAACCGATGCATAGGGGTTGGCACACGTTTTCGTCGTGATTCTCCGGTAGAAACTTTGGGGCACTCTTTGAGGTCCTTTGTGTTGGTTGAATAGATGAATCTGAGATTGTGTGATGCATATCGTATAATCATACCCACGGATACTTGAGGTGACATTAGAGTATCTAGGTGACATTAGGGTTTTGGTTGATTTGTGTCTTAAGGTGTTATTCTAGTACGAACTCTAGGGTTGTTTGTGGCACTTATGGGAATAGCCCAACGGATTGATTGGAAAGAATAACTTTGAGGTAGTTTCGTACCCTACCATAATCTCTTCGTTCATTCTCCGCTATTAGTGACTTTGGAGTGACTCTTTGTTGCATGTTGAGGGATAGTTTTATGATCCAATTATGTTAGTATTGTTGAGACGACTTACACTAGTGAAAGTATGAACCCTAGGCCTTATTTCCTAGCATTGCAATACCGTTTACGCTCACTTTTATCATTAGTTACCTTGCTGTTTTTATTATTTCAGATTACAAATACCTTTATCTACTATCCACATACCACTTGTTTCACCATCTCTTCGCCGAACTAGTGCACCTATACAATTTACCATTGTATTGGGTGTGTTGGGGACACAAGAGACTCTTTGTTATTTGGTTGCAGGGTTGCTTGAGAGAGACTATCTTCATCCTACGCCTCCTACGGATTGATAAACCTTAGGTCATCCACTTGAGGGAAATTTGCTACTGTCCTACAAACCTCTGCACTTGGAGGTCCAACAACGTCTACAAGAAGAAGGTTGTGTAGTAGACATCACTCTCCGTCTGCGACTCTACTCCCGCGTTTTCCCATCTCCGGCTCGTTGCTGTCCGGGGCCTCGCCGTCGTCCACCACCTTGGATGCACTCGGCACGGAGTGGTCAACATGGTCAACGAACGACACCATCGGAAGTAGACTGTGCGTGGAGAGGCTGACAGCTGGGTCCACGGCCGCACGCAAGGAAATGCCTCCTTATTACACGCAAAATAATGATTCCTCCACCTGAAAGCTGGGACCCACCGGAAGGGCCTCTGTATTTCGCAAAAAAACATTCCCACCGTTGACAGGTCGGACCCACCAGCTATATCTTCGCACGCAAGGAAGTGCCTCCTTATTACGCACAAAAAATGAATACTCCCCCTACTAGTTGGGACCCACCTTGGTGGGAGGCTGACTTGTGGGCCTACTAAGTTGACGGGGATGGAGTGCTTTGTCAACTTAGTTAATATGAGCGATTCTAGCTCCAGTGACCGTACGATGTCCATCCAACAGCCATAGTGCTTCTTCGACCTCTGGTCTTATTGCTCCAGCTGCCCAAAGCAGCGCCGGTCGTGCCACATGCTCCTGCCTCCCATGGTCGGCTGTGCTGCCGTGGAGGCCTGATTGCCCCCTACTATTCCCACCGATGGCCAGGCCCTGCGGCGACGGCAGCCTCGCACCGCAGCCGAACCAGTGAACCCTCGTACTCCTCTCCACGCGGGCTTCCACTGTCGCGTTTTCCCCGGCTCCGCGTCATCCCCTTCCTAGGCCTCGCTGTCGTCCACCGCCCTAGTACTCTCGGCATGGCGTGGTCAATGTGGTCAAGGAACGGCTTCCATCGGACGTGGATTGTACGTGGAGAGGCTGACAGCTAGGTCCATGGCCACAGTAAGGAAGTGCCTCCTTATTACGCGCAAAATAATTATACCTCCACCTGACAGCGGGGACCCACCAGACGGGCCACCGTATTTCATGAAAAAAACGTTTCCCCCTAACTGCTGGGACCTACCAGCTACATCTTCGCACACAAGGAAGTGCGTCCGGGCAAAAAAAATGATTCGCCCCACTGAGTGCTGGGACCCACCAGCTACATCTTCGCATGCAAGGAAGTGTGTCCGGGCAAAAAAATGATTCGCCTCACTGACTGCTGGGACCCACCAGCTACATCTTTGCACGCAAGGAAGTGCCTGATAGTCAGGACCCAACCTGGTCAAAGCATACGTAGCATTGTCATTCTGGTCATGAACGTGTACGAACATACAGGTCGATGTAGAGGCGCGCACGTGTCGTAGTAGAGGCACGCATGTAGCATGTACACGTACGTACAGTGGCCAGTGTGCAAGAAAGAAAATACTGACACGTATGTACATACGGGCAGGGTCTCGAACGCCTACTCGCGCATATGTACGGCCAGGGCTCGTGTACATGGTTGGGTCGGAACGGAGAAACAGCGTCGTCGTTGTGTTCATGGGGAGCCACCTGGCTGGGTCGGAACGGTATGCGTTGTCGTGTTCATCGGGAGGGCTTGGACGAAACAGCCGATGGAAACGAGGCCTGGCGTACCGCAGAATGGAGGAAACGGCCTTGTGTTCGACCGGCCACATTCTAAACGAGATCCTGTTCATCGGGAGGGGTCTGGCGTACCGCAAAATGGAGGAAACTGACCTCCTACGGTCGACACAGGTGTCCTGGTTATCGAGAGGGGTGTTGAGTACCGTAAAGCGGAGGAAACGGACTTGTGTTGGAGCGCTACGGTCGAAATGGGGGTCTTGTTCATCAAGAGGGGTGTGGCGTACGGCAAGACGGGACTCCACGGGATACTGTTCATCTCCATCGTCGACCCCCTCCAGCCTCCACGGGCTACTTTTCATCCACCGTCAACCTCCTCCAGCCTCCACCTGCGACTGTTCATCCACGGGCTCCTATTCATCCAGCTTCCACTGCACGTTACTCCACCGGCTACTGTTCAACCAGCCCTCTCCATGGGCTCCTGTTCAACCACCCCTCCACGGACTACTGATCATCCTGCCCTCCACCATCTACTATTCATCCTACCCTCCATGGGGTGTTCCTATTCATCCTGCCCTCCACGGGGTCCTGTTCATCCAGCCCCAACTGGCTCGATCGGTCGGGGTACTGTTCATCTAGAGGCAACACCACGAGGTCCTGTTCATCCACCCCGTCCGAGAACTGTTCATCCAACCACCCCCCCCCCCCCCCCCCCCCCCCCCCCCCCCCCCCCCCCCCCCCCGCGCGTGCAACGCTCACTGTTCATCTAGAGGCAGCATCAATCGGCTTCAGTTAGCAGCAGTAGTGAAGGAATCGCTCGATCGGGTTCAGTTAACAGCCATCGATCGATCGCTCGGGTTCAGTAACGCGTAGCCTGCAGTGCAATCGCTCGGGTTCAGTTAGAGCACAACGTCTCGCTCGGGTTCAGTTAGAGCCCAATGCCTCGCACACACACGCGTACGAGAGAATCGCTCAGCCCCCGACCACCCACCGTAACCGGGGACTCCCTGATATTTTCCGCGCCCTCGCTTCTACCATGGTTTTTTCCATCATGGACGGCCCAAAGAATGTCATGCAGCTGCGTCTCCGGCCCGCCCAGGACGAAAAGCCCATTTTCTGTCATGATTTTTTGTCATAGAAGTAGGACCCCACCCCATCTATGATGATACTGGGTTTTGTCACAATTATCGTCATAGAAGTGTCATAAGTATGACACAAAATATTTTCGTTCGGCCCAAAATGTCACGAATGTGTCTTTTTTGTAGTGGTGGTAAGTTGCATGGCAATATATCTCGGAATGGCTATGGAAATGCCATAATAGGTAGGTATGGTGGCTGTTTTGAGGAAGGTATAAGGTGGGTGTATGGTACCGGCGAAAGTTGTGCGGTACTAGAGAGGCTAGCAATGGTGGCAGGGCGAGAGTGCGTATAATCCATGGACTCAACATTAGTCATATGAACTCACATACTTATTGCAAAAATCTGTTAGTTATCGAAACAAAGTACAACGCGCATGCTCCTAGGGGGGTAGATTGGTAGGAAAATACCATCGCTCGCCCCCGACCGCCACTCATAAGGAAGACAATCAATAAATAAATCATGCTTTGACTTCATCACATAATGGTTCACCATACGTGCATGCTACGTGAATCACAAACTTTAACACAAGTATCTCTCAAATTCACAACTACTCAACTATCATGACTCTAATATCACCATCTTTATATCTCAAAACAATCATCAAGTATCGAACTTCTCATTGTATTCAATGCACTTTTTATGATAGTTTTATTATACCCATCTTGGATGCCTATCATATTAGGACTAATTTTATAGCCAAAGCAAATTACCATGCTGTTCTATAAGACTCTCAAAATAATATAAGTGATGCATGAGACATCAATAATTTCTATAAAATAAAATCACCACCACGCTCTAAGAAGATATAAGTGAAGCACTAGAGCAAAATTATCTAGCTCAAAAGATATAAGTGAAGCACATAGAGTATTCTAATAAATTCCGATTCATGTGTGTCTCTCCCAAAAGGTGTGTACATCAAGTATGATTGCGGTAACCTGAAAAGCAAGACTCAAATCATACAAGACGCTCCAAGCAAAACACATATCATGTGGTGAATAAAAATATAGCCTCAAGTAAAGTTACCGATAGACGAAGACGAAAGAGGGATGCCTTCCGGGGCATCCACAAGCTTAGGCTTTTTGGTTGAACTTAAATTTTACATTGGGGTTCCTTGTTAATCCCCAAGCTTAGGCACTTGCCACTCCTTATTCCAAAATCCATCAAATCTTTACCCAAAACTTGAAAACATCACAACACAAAACTCAACAGAAAATCTCATGAGCTCCGTTAGTATAAGAAAACAAACCACCACTTCAAGGTACTGTAATGAACTCATTCTTTATTTATATTGGTGTTAAACCTACTGTATTCCCACTTCTCTATGGTTCATACCCCCCGATACTAGCCATAGATTCATCAAAATAAGCAAACAACACACGAAAAACAGAATCAGTCAAAAATAGAACAGTCTATAGTAATATGTAGGTTTCGAATACTTCTGTAACCCCAAAAATTCTGAAATAAATTGGTGGACGTGAGGAGTTTGTCTATTAATCATCTTCAAAAATAATCAACCTAATCTCACTCTCCAGCAAAAAAATGCAGCAAATCTCGTGAGCGCTAAAGTTTCTATTTTTTATAGCAAGATCACAAAGACTTCCCCCAAGTCTTCCCAAAGGTTCTACTTGGCACAAACACTAATTAAAAGCATAAAACCACATCTAAAAAGAAGCTAGATGAATTATTTATTACTAAATAGGAACAAAAATAAGAAAAATAAAATAAAATTGGGTTGCCTCCCAACAAGCGCTATCGTTTAACGCCCCTAGCTAGGCATTGACAATTTTAATGATGCTCACATGAAAGACAAGAATTGAAGCGCAAAGAAAGCATCATCAAACACGTGAAAAACACATATAAGTCTAGCATACTTCCTATGCATAGGCATCTTATAGGCAAACAAATTATCATAGCAAGCAAAAACTAGCATATGCAAGAAAGTGGAAAGAAACAATAGCAATCTCAACATAACGAGAGGTAATTTTGTAACATGAAAATTTCTACATCCATATTTTCCTCTCTCATAATAATTACATGTTGGATCATAAGCAAATTCAACAAAATAGCTATCACATAAAATATTTTCAACACGGTCCACATGCATGCGAAGTTGACACTCTTCCAAAATAGTGGGATTAACATTAACTAAAGTCATGACCACTCCAAACCCATTTTTATCAAAAAAAATCATGAGATTGAACATTCTCCAAATATGTGGGATCTAAAGTTGATACTCTTCCAAACCCACTTTCAATAATATTGCAAACACTATTATCAATCTCATATTCATCATGGGGCTTAAATAAATTTTCAAGATCAAAAGAAGAATCACCCCAATCATGATCATTGCAACAAATAGTAGTCATAGCAAAACTAGCATCCCCAAGCTTGATGTTTTGCATATCATTAGCACAATTGACATTAATAGAATTTATAATAACATCATTGCAATCATGCTTTTCATCGAAGGAACTATCAAGTATGGGTGCAATAGCAACGATCTCATGTTTAACATAAGGAACTATAGCAAATTCATCTTCATAAATATTGGCATCATGGACACAAGAATAGCAAGCATCATGTTCATCAAGGGATATTTCAATCAAATCATCAGAATCATAATTATCTATAGATTCATGTGTATCATTATTTTCTTCCGAAGCAACAGTCATTCTTTCAATAAATTCTTTGACATAGACATTATGAGCATAGTTTTCATAGCAATATTTCAGTATGTTAAAATTTTCAGATTCGTAGAGAGTAATATCATACTTTTCAATCAAGGAAGCAACTTCATAAGCACCCTTAAAAGCAACAAATTCTTCAATTTGTTCGATATCGTAGTAACTATAAACACCCTTTGCATAAGAAGATAAGATTTCATTATCATTAAACTCACGTAGGTAGGGGAGGTGTTTTTAGGGTTCTTAGAGCAATAAGTAAAATCATAAATTTCACAAAGATTCCAAGCATAACATAACAATCTGTTCATTTGATCCCATAAGAGTCTCCCTTTTTAAGACAAACGGTGACGCACAAAATGAGCATGCTCATCTAATGATTTCCCATCAACAAGGCTAGTTGGGTTTCAGCACGAGCGCATAAGGATCGAAGATGATCCAAGTAGAACACTTTAAGTGGATCCATATCAGTAGATTTTTAGCAAGCAAAGATGCAAGCAAATAGAAGGCACATGGAAACACAAACAAATAAACATACGGGAAGAAGGCGAAGAAAAGGCAAAGGTTCTCGAAAATCGTTTTAGAAATGGGGGAGAGGAAAATGAGAGGCAAATGGAAAATAATGTAATGCGAGGGATAAGAGTTTGTGATGGGTACTTGGTATGTCTTGACTTGATGCAACCTCCCCGGCAACGGTGCCAGAAATCCTTCTTGCTACCTCTTAAGCACGCGTTGGTTTTCCCTTGAAGAGGAAAGGGTGATGCAGCACAGTAGCGTAAGTATTTCCCTTAGTTTTTGAGAACCAAGGTATCAATCCAGTAGAAGGTAACACGCAAGTCACCTAGTACCTGCACAAACAAACAAGAACCTCGCAACCAATGCAATAAAGGGGTTGCTAATCCCTTCACGGTCACTTATGAAAGTGAGATCTGATAGAGATAATAAGATAAATATTTTTGGTGTTTTTATGATCTAGATTGGAAAATAAAGATTGCAAAATAAATGGTAATAGAAATAGCAAGTTGATACGAAAATAATATGATGGAAGATAGACCCAGGGGCCATAGGTTTCACTAGTGGCTTCTCTCAAGATAGCAAATTCTACGGTGGGTGAACAAATTACTGTCGAGCAATTGATAGAAAAGCGAATAATTATGAGAATATCTAGGCATGATCATGTATATAGGCATCACGTCCGCGACAAGTAGACCGAAATTCTGCATCTACTACTATTACTCCACACATCGACTGTTATCTAGCATGCATCTAGAGTATTAAGTTCGTAAGAACAGAGTAACGCATTAGACAAGATGACATGATGTAGAGGGATAAACTCAAGAAATATGATATAAACCCCATCTTTTTATCCTCGATGGCAACAATACAATACATGCGTTGCAGCCCCTGCTGTCACTGGGAAGGGACACCGCAAGATTGAACCCAAAGCTAAGCACTTCTCCCATTGCAAGAAAGATCAATCTAGTAGGCCAAACCAAACTAATAATTCGAAGAGACTTGCAAAGATATTTAAATCATGCATAAAAGATTTCAGAGAAGAATCAAATATTGTTCATAGATAATCTTGATCATAAACCCACAATTCATCGGATCTCGACAAACACACCGCAAAAAGAATTACATCGAATAGATCTCCAAGAGAATCGAGGAGAACTTTTATTGAGATCCAAAGAGAGAGAAGAAGCCATCTAGCTAATAACCATGGACCCGAAGGTCTATGGTAAACTACTCACACATCATCGGAGAGGCTATGGTGTTGATGTAGAAGCCCTCCGTGATCGATTCCCCCTCCGGCAGAGTGCCGGAAAAGGCCCCAAGATGGGATCTCATGGGTACAGAAGGTTGCGGCAGTAGAAATAAGGTTTCGTGGTGCTCCTGGATGTTTTCGGGGTATATGGGTATATATAGGAGGAAGAAGTATGCCGGTGGAGCTATGAGGGGCCCACGAGGGTGGGGGTGCGCGTACCCCCCTGGGCGCGCCCTCCTGCCTCGTGGCCTCCTTGCTTCTTTCTTGACGTCCACTCCAAGTCTCCTGGATCACGTTTATTCCAAAATTAACTCTCCCAAAGGTTTCATTCCGTGTGATATTCCTTTTCTGTGAAACACTAAAATAGGCAAAAAAACAACAATTTGCACTGGGCCTTTGGTCAATAGGTTAGTCCCAAAAATAATATAAGAAGGTATATTAAAGCCCATTAAACATCCAAAACAAATAATATAATAGCATGGAACAATCAAAAATTATAGATACATTGGCGACGTATCAACAAGCAACTAAAATCTAAACCGTGTTTGATGCATCCTCCATCGCAAACGTTTTGCACCTTTTTTATGGGTTTTTTACACCATCGTTTGCGATTATTGCATCGCACACAGTTTTGTAGAAGGGTCTCTGATCGTAATGTCGCATTAGTAGCATCCTGCAGTAGTGCAAGGTCCTCTACTTGGAAGAACTCCCGAACCACCGCATCGTCCTTGGTCTTGAACTCCCACATTGGGAGGCCTCGGGATTGAAGCGGTAGGATCCGACGATGGGGCATCACATGGACTATGTCCACTAGATTCATGCCCTCGCTGACCACAGCATTGAGCATCCGTTGAAGCACCTTCACTTCCTTCGGGTTTCCCAAGTCGAGATTGTGGTTTGTCCAAGATACCTGCCTCTTTAGCGGTTCCGCCAAAAAATGAGGGGACCCTTCCAGGGCCCCTGTCGAGGGGTATGCTGCATAAAAGCACTCATGTTGTCAGAGCTTCACTGTTTGATGAAAGTGCCCTCATGTTGGCTAATAGTCACCCAGCCACACTCTGCAAGCTGGATGCTGCTGTTGTGCGGCTTAACGCCGAACACCTTTGGCCAAAGTCCAAAGTGGGGCTCAACTTGAAGGAAGGCCTCACAAAAAATCATGAAGCTGGCAATATTGACGATGGAGTTTGGGGTTAAATGATGGAAATCAAGCCCATAGTAAAACCAGAGTCCCCGAACGAAAGGATGGAGAAGAGAACCCAGGCCTCGGATGAGGTGGGGAACGAAAAACACCCTCTCTTATTTGAGGGGAGTGGGGATGGCAGAAGACAAGCGATTAATGCCCGCCTCTATAGGAGACCGGCACACAACTTCGCTGAAGAGGTATCCATTGGCCTGGAGCTTCACGATGGTACCAGCGGTGACAGTAGAGCACAACCATTGACCCCCTCTGTTGGTGGCCTCGACCGCGGAATCTCTCCCTTCACTGGTGCGCATTGGTCTGATACGTCTCCAACGTATCTATAATTGTTGATTGTTCCATACTATTATATTATCTGTTTTGGATGTTTAATGGGCTTTAATTGACCTTTTTATATTATTTTTGGGACTAACCTACTAACCAAAGACCCAGTGCAAATTGTTGTTTTTTGCCTATTTCAGTGTTTCGCAGAAAAGGAATATCAAACAGAATCCAAACGGAATGAAACCTTCGGGAGAGTTATTTTTGAAACAAACATGATCCAGGAGACTTGGAGTGGACGTCAAGAAAGAAGCGAGGAATCCACGAGGCAGGGAGGCGCGCCCCCCACCCTCGTGGGCCCCTCGCAGCTCCACCGACGTACTTATTCCTCTTATGTGTACCCATATACCCCCAAAACATCCAGGAGCACCACGAAACCCTATTTCCACCGCCGCAACCTTCTGGACCCATGAGATCCCATCTTGGGGACTTTTCCGGCGCTCTGCCGGAGGGAGAATCGATCACGGAGGGCTTCTACATCAACACCATAGCCTCTTCGATGATATGTGAGTAGTTTACCACAGACCTTCGAGTCCATGGTTATTAGTTAGATGGCTTCTTCTCTCTCTTTGGATCTCAATACAAAGTTCTCCTCGATTCTCTTGGAGATCTATTCTATGTAATTCTTTTTGCAGTGTGTTTGTCGAGATCCAATGAATTGTGGGTTTATGATCAAGATTATCTATGAACAATATTTGATTCTTCTCTGAAATCTTTTATGCATGATTTAAATATCTTTGCAAGGCTCTTCGAATTATCAGTTTGGTTTGGCCTACTAGATTGATCGTTCTTGCAATGGGAGACGTGCTTAGCTTTGGGTTCAATCTTGCGGTGTCCTTCCCAGTGACAGCAGGGGCAGCAACGCATGTATTGTATTGTTGCCATCGAGGATAAAAAGATGGGGTTTATATCATATTACTTGAGTTTATCCCTCTACATCATGTCATCTTGCCTAATGCGTTACTCTGTTCTTATGACCTTAATACTTTAGATGCATGCTGGATAGCGGTTGATGTGTGGAGTAATAGTAGTAGATGCAGAACCGTTTTGGTCTACTTGTCGCGGACGTGATGCCTATATACATGATCATGCCTATATATTATCATAAGTATTCGCTTTTCTATGAATTGCTCGACAGTAATTTGTTCACCCACCATAGAATTTGCTATCTTGAGAGAAGCCACTAGTGTTGGGGATATTACTATTAAATATAAACCGGCCATGAGGGGCCGGGTTATGCCCACCAGGAGTTAGTCATGTTCGAAGCCCATGCAGGCAAGGGATATGGCGCTTTAAAGAGGAGATCTACATGAAGGCCCAGGGCCCAAAGGCGGATTAGGGCCCGTAGATATAAACCGCCATATGATATGTAACTTATGTTGTAAGGCAACGAAAGGTAGAAACCAAGCCGGGCACGTTTATGAGCCGGCCTCGGGATTCTGTAAACTGCCGGGCGTCAACCTATGTATATAAAGGGACGACCGGTGGCAGTTTAGGGACAGGAAAGAAACGATGACTCGAGAGCCAGGCAAAGCGGATTCGCTCTCTGGTCATCGAAACCCAAGCAATTCCATCGCAAATGCACGTAGGCTTTTACCATCGTCGTAAGGGGCTGAACCAGTATAATTCCTCGTGTCCCTTATCCGCTTTAACCCCTTTAAGTTAACCCGTTGTGATGGCTCCACGACTAAGTCCTTTCACGAGGACATCTGTCGTGACAAAACCACGACAGTTGGCGCCCACCATGGGGCTATCGCATGATGGTTTTGAGTTCTTGAAGGGCATCTTCGAAGGACTCAAGGGATACGCTGTGGGTCGGATGACCAAGAGTCATCGCGGCAAGCTCTACATCGATGACGTAGGCTGGGGCCCCGAGGCCGGCTCGATCGAGTACGGGTATCGGGTCCCCTTTGGCGGAATACACGTCTTCATTGGCAAGATCGGTGAATCGGGCCCTGAGCCGGACATCTGCACTGGCATCATCGAGACGGGTCAGTGTGCAAGACCTTCCTGCGTTCAGCCTGCCGTGAAGCGTGCCTTCGTAGGAGTCATCCAGGGAGCGGAATCTAAGGATAGACCGGTATCTGGTGGCGAAACCGTCATCTACTCTGATGATGAGTCTTCAACCGGAGAGACCGAGTCGCTATATCAGCTGCATGATGGCCGGGTCAGTGGTGGTTCCGATGGCGACAGTATTCCAAACCTCCTTGAACCGCCGAGCCGAGTTGCGATCTTCATGGCTGGTACACAATCGGTGCAGCATTCTTCTACCGCCGCAGCGGTGATGTCCAGTTCAGTGGCGGCAACACCAACCGGGGCAGGAGGCTCTACTCCACCGCCAACTCAGGCTTCGTCCGACTTATTTGACACTTTGTCAACGTTGCTAGCAGCTAAGGTTGACGCGGCAAACCAGGATCAGCATAACGTGGAAATTGCAAAGGTGAAGGATCAGATAGCTCAAGCTAAGGCAGATCTGGCAGCGGAGAACACCAGGATGGCCGCTGAGCGGGCCGGATTAGAGGCACAGGCCTATCAGCTTATGCTGGATCAGAGTGCATCAGATGATGTCATGAGGAGAAGATACCGGTCTCACCTGCCGCCGGTTTACGAGGGAAGGAACCTCTTTAACATGCCAGGAGCAGGCGCTGTCGGCGTTCTGGGAACGGGGGTCCCCAGACTTGCCTGCCAGCGGCCTGCGGCGTGGCTCAAAGGGGGCCCAGCACGGCCCGTCTTCATCAACACAGACCCAAGACCCTCGCGAGGGGCCAAGCCTCGTGGGGCGGATGACACGGAGCTTCCTCAGGCACGGCCTCATTAGGCTGGCTCGCGAGGAGGCGGAGAGATCAAGGCGGGGTACCTCACGAGGTGCCCGTGACGCAAGCCATGACGACCAAGGGCGCCAGGCGGGCGCCAGCCCGCGCAGTGTCCTCCTTTCCTCTTTGGTGCAAAGGGAGCAAGCGCAGGCGAGAGCATCGAGCAAAGGCACCCGTTTCGGTGCAACGAGACCAAGACCAGTCCAACGGCAGGGAGGAAGTCATTGTGGAGCCCAAGCCAGCGTCACCACCAGAGCCTTTGGCAGGCGAGGACCAACTTTAGTCAGGATAAGTGTACCAGATGTTCCCCTTCAAAATGGCCAATTGTTGGCGCCCTTCCCGCTCAATATTTGGGGAAGAGGCCCAGGGCCTTTGCCTATAAATAGGACTAGCCACCCCCAAGGTAGCAAGAGGGGGAAAATCGGAGAAGAGAGAGAGAGAGAAGGGTGACTAAACTCCTCCTAGCAGTTCATCCCCCCAGCCAAGAACAGACCCTCGCGAGGCTGTTCTTCCTTGTATTGCTCATCATCATCAGCCCAAGAGGCAATCCACCACACCACACACTGGAGTAGGGTATTACACCACAACGGTGGCCCGAACCAGTATAAACCCTGTGTCTCTTGTGATGTTCTTTCCATAGCTTAGATCTTAGCGAGGCGGAGGGGTGCAGGTAGGTAGAAGGAGAAATCTCCGCGCGCACCCCAGTGTTCGAACCTCAAGGGTCTGCCGGAACCCGAAATCCGACATTTGGCGCGCCAGGTAGGGGTGCGCCGGAATTCGTCTTCCACCACCCCGTTCTCCGACCATCGCGTCCATGTCTGACGCTCGTCGGGCCCACGTCGAGCGTCGGGCCGCTCTCGCTTCCCGCGTCGCCCAGACGGCTCCTGTCGGCGGGCGTCCTCGCCATTCCCCGTCACCTGCCGTCAACGCCGCCACCGGCCCGACGGGGGACGAGCAGCAAGCGTCGTCTCAGCATCCATCCGTGCGGCAAGACGGCCGCACCGCTACTCCCTCGCTCACCCCAGCTGGTTCTTCGTCCCGCGCTCTCCGTGCACCCATGGAGGCTCGAGCTACGCTCATCGCGGCAAACGAGCTCCTGTGCTACCGTCCCGTCGACAACGTCTACGAAGAATGGCTCGACCGCGTCGCCGAGCTCGTCTGCGCCGTCCATTCCGTTGCACCGCACCCCGCCCCGCGCGGGCGACGAAGCTCCGGCGGCGCCCCGGCCGCCTCCTCCTCAAGAAGGTGCCATGGCTCCAAGGCGCGTGGCCCCTGGGCGGAACCCGCTCCGTCAGGTGCCAGCGCGGCAAGAGCAGAGCTGCCCAGAAGTCCCTCGCCCGCAAGAAGCTGCCCGGGCGCTCCTTGCTCCAGCACGTCGCGACCATGCTCCTGCTCCCGCGCGTCAAGACCCCACGCTGCTCCCAGCTGCAGCGCGTGGGGACATGCAAGACCAAGCTCTCCGTCACCCAAGGCCTCCCGTGACCACAGCAGGCTGTCGTGCCTTCACCACTGAGCTATGTAGCATCGCGTGGCCCGGCAAGTTCAAGCCAGACCTGCCTCCTCGTTACGACGGCACGGCCGACCCTGCGGAGTTCCTCCAGCTCTATGAGCTGGGCATCGAAGCTGCCGACGGAGACGAGAAGGTCATGGCGAACTGGTTTCCCATGGCGCTCAAGGACGGGGCCCGCACCTGGCTCCTGAACCTGGCTCCAGGCACGATCTCCTCCTGGGACGAGATGCGCGCCCGCTTCATCGCCAACTTCCAAGGTACTCGCGACCAGCCACCCGCCGTGAGCGACATGCGCCGCATCAAGCAACAGCCCGGAGAGACCCTGCAGAAGTACATCTAGCGCTTCCACAACGCACGCCTTAAGATTCCCAAGGTGACCGAGGAGGCCATCATCTCAGCCTTCTCCGACGGCGTGCGTGATGTCAAGATGAAGGAGGAGCTGGCGATGCATGAAGACCTGTGCACTTCCTTGGAGTTGTTCAACTTGGCAACCAAGTGCGCCAGGGCTGAGGAAGGGCGTCTCTCCCTCCTCGAGCTGCCTGCCGCAGACCCAGAAGAGAAGAAGCCCAAGGCCAAGGATGTGAAGCGCAAGGGGGCTACCGTGCTCGCGGCAGAACCAGACACCAAGCGGGGCAGAGATCAGCCCAAACCTTCCAAGGCAGTCGGTACTGTGTGTACCACAACCTCCACACCCACAACACCAACGAATGTCAAGAGCTTCGAGCCGTGCGAGAAGGAAGGATCGGCCGTCGCCCCGACAGCGGTGACCGGGGCTACGGTCGAGGAGGAGTAAGGAATGCAGGACACTGGAAGGACCGCTGCCCGCGCTAGGGGTGGCGCGATCGACCTCGCGAGGATCACTGGCAAGACCCGCCTCGCGAGGGAGACTGGAGGGATCAGCCTCGTGAGGATCGCCCGCAAGGCAACGCAGGCCTCCCTCCGCTGCCACCGCAGCCAAGGAGGGACGAGCACCGCCATCAGGACGAGGGGGCTGGGGGCTTCCAGGATCCGCACGTGATCGCCTGCATCCTGGGCGGGGCTCAAGCCCCAGCCTCTCAACGCATCTTCAAGCAGTTCGCCCGCGAAGTGAATGCAGTCCTCCCCAAGCTCGAAGCCACGCGCCCTCTCAGGTGGTCGGCGTGCGCCATCACGTTCAGCTCAGCAGATCAGCTCAAGTGTGCGGCCACAACCGGAGTCCTCCCGATGCTTTGTTCCCCAATCATCAGCAACGTGGTGGTCACCAGCTCAGCAATATCATGATCCAGAACATCAGGAGGAGTCAGAGAGACAGCAGTCGGTGGAGTAGGAGGAGAAGGCGGCAGCGCGACCACAGCATCCTGAGGCGGAACTTGCTGCGCCCCAACGGCTGAAGTGGCGGCAGCAGGCAAAGGCACCTCGGGAGTCACTTGGGCCATGGGGGCTGAGCTCGCCCCAGTCGGCTCAGCCAGGCCTCGCGAGGATGACCGGGCAGGAGAAGCCCGTGCGTCGCGGTCACCTTCCTTCGCGGGCAGAGGCGCTGCCATGGATGGAACCTCAGGAGCTCCCTTCGGATTCTTTGCTGCGGGCGCCAGCCTATGCAAGAGATGCGGACGTCAAGCCTCAGAAGCAGAACAAGAAATAAAGACAAGAATCAAGCGCTTACGGGTCGTCGCCAGTAAGCTCAAGCGGCCTCCGGCCAAATTTGAAGCGTGAAAGCCGGCTGGAAGGGTCAACCTCGGGAAGCTTGGAAGCGAAGGCACGTCTGCAGTCCGCCTCGGGGCCGGGGCAGACCCGCGGGAGATCAGCCCGGTCCTGTCCTTCTTCGGGATCGGGGGCAAGCTCCCGCCGTCCTGCTCATCATCATCCTTGTCGTCATCGCTCGGAGAGAGGCGGAGAACGCGGGACCTGCGCCGGGGGAGGGGAGCCCTCGACTCTCCGTCAGTCGCCTCGGAGTCAGGCCCTTTTTCCCGCTCCCCTCCTTCCTCCTCTTTGCTGGAGTCGTCGGAGGACACGTCCACCGATTCCCCGAGAGTCTCCATGGGCACGGGCCCGTCCCCGTTGAAGACGGGCATGGACTCCACTACCTGCTCCCAGTCGTCGCGGAGGAACAAGGGTGTAGGAGCGCCCTCCAACCTCGCCACATCGCCCCCGACCAGAGATTGGAGGACCGCAGCCAGATCTCCGTTGGCCAAGGCCGCGGGGCTCGGATGGGGCCTCCACATTGGAAGTGAGTACTGCCGAAGCGGAGCCAGCTGGTGCTCCAGGAATTCCCGTAGTAGCGACACGCCGGTCAGCTTCGCCGCTGCCATGTTGGCCGGCCTCAGATCCGCGTCCATCTTCTCCAACACCAGCTTCGCGCGGGGGTCCGCAAGCTCCGCTCGACCCCAATCGCTGGAGCTCGTGGGTTGCTCCGTGGGAAAGATCAGCCAAGGGTGGATACGCCCAGCATCTGCCAAGACCCACTTGCTCCGGAAGCCCTCAATCCTTTTCCCGGGGTTAGAAATGGCAATGGCGCCACCGTACGCGATGAAGCTCACGCACGCGGAAGCAAGACCGCGAGAGGTCCGGAGGTAGAAGTAGTGGCGCAGAAAGGCCACCGAGGGCTGCACCCCTACGTGAGCCTCGCAGTAATAGGCGAAGATTGCTAGGAGAAGGACGGAGTTGGGGTGGAGATGCAGAGCCTGTAGCTTATAATGGCGGAGGAAAGAGAAGAAGAAGTCGGAGAAGGGAGGCACCAGGCCAGCAGCAATGGCGCTTACAAAGAACGGATAGAAGGTGCTCCCTTGGCCCTCAGGGGTGGCGGAGCCGGCCTTGAACACCTTCGCCGCATCGATGCCCTGCGCCGCCGCCATCCGGCGCAACCGGGCAAGGCTCGCCTCCGACACATTCGGCGAGTCCAGGGCAGACGAGTACCAAGCTCCGGTCGGGGACTGACGAGGCACCATGGCTTCCTAGGTCACGCGATCGGAGTAGATCTGGAAATTTTGGAGGAAGGAAGGAGAGGCGCAAGAAAGGGGATCTGAGCAACAACCGGAGAAAGCAAAAAAGCAAAGCCTAGGAAGATGCCGCTCCTTTATCAACTCGCGCGGTTGTGGAGACGCCCACGTCCAGTCAACCGCCACGCAGCACCCAAGGCCGCAGGCTGTTAGGGACCGCGGCGCTTCGCCCTTGCCCTTTCGCCTCCCTGCACGGCCAAGTCCGGGCGCGCCTTGGGCCCGGGGGCTACTGTCGGCGTTCTGGGAACGGGGGTCCCCAGACTTGCCTGCTTGCGGCCTGTGGCGTGGCTCAAAGGGGGCCCAGCACGGCCCGTCTTCATCAACACAGACCCAAGACCCTCGCGAGGGGCCAAGCCTCGCGGGGCGGACGACACGGAGCTTCCTCAGGCACGGCCTCATTAGGCTGGCTCGCGAGGAGGCGGAGAGATCAAGGCGGGGTACCTCACGAGGTGCCCGTGACGCAAGCCATGACGACCAAGGGCGCCAGGCGAGCGCCAGCCCGCGCAGTGTCCTCCTTTCCTCTTTGGTGCAAAGGGAGCAAGAGCAGGCGAGAGCATCGAGCAAAGGCACCCGTTTCGGTGCAACGAGACCAAGACCAGTCCAACGGCAGGGAGGAAGTCATTGTGGAGCCCAAGCCAGCATCACCACCAGAGCCTTTGGCAGGCGAGGACCAACTTTAGTCAGGATAAGTGTACCAGATGTTCCCCTTCAAAATGGCCAATTGTTGGCACCCTTCCCGCTCAATATTTGGGGAAGAGGCCCAGGGCCTTTGCCTATAAATAGGACTAGCCACCCCCAGGGTAGCAAGAGGGGGGAAATCAGAGAAGAGAGAGAGAGAGAAGGGTGACTGAACTCCTCCTAGCAGTTCATCCCCCCAGCCAAGAACAGACCCTCGCGAGGCTGTTCTTCCTTGTATTGCTCATCATCATCAGCCCAAGAGGCAATCCACCACACCACACACTGGAGTAGGGTATTACACCACAACGGTGGCCCGAACCAGTATAAACCCTGTGTCTCTTGTGCTGTTCTTTCCATAGCTTAGATCTTAGCGAGGCGGAGGGGTGCAGGTAGGTAGAAGGCGAAATCTCTGCGCGCTCCCCAGTGTTCGAACCTCAAGGGTCTGCCAGAACCCGAAATCCGACAGGCGCCAGCAACTAGCCAGTGGTAAACCGGGCGGAGGCCCCTGGAACAGGGGTGCCGGTTCAGCCGCGCGCGATGGATCCGCCTCGTCAGAACAATGTCCCATCACAGCATGTCCCAACGCCTCCGGGTCATTACTCTAACCCGTTGGATAACATCGTTGCCGCAGCTTCACGATTGGGAGCTCTCTCGATGGCGAGTCACTAGTAGCAGTTGAAACACGACGGGCTAGGGAGCTCCTTCAGACAGCTTTGACTCAGCAGCAGGCTTATTCACGCAGTCGCAAGAGGATTCATTCCACCCCCCGTCCAAGTCGGAGCTATAGCAGGCATACTGATGAACCGGCCGTATCAAGCAGTGTGAGAAATCATAACCCGCCGCGAGGTCAAAACCCGGCGGGCGGCGGTGCTAATGCCCAGGATGTGGTGGATCACGGTAGAGCGCGTCGAGAAGCCGAGTTAGCAGCACAGTACGCGGCCCGTCAGCTCACTCCGGTTCATCCAAATACTTCAGTGGAACCAGGCGTGGCTTTCAATTCTTTGGGGTGCCGTGTCTTTCCCCAGCCATACGTAACATGCGGCTACCCAAGGACTTCAAGGGTCCTCGTAAGGTGCCCAATTACACTGCCGATTTGCCCCCTGAGTCATGGGTTGAGAGTTATGAGATGGAGATGGAGATGCTGGATGTGGATGATGCGGCATGTGCTAAGTACTTCACCATGATGCTGGAAGGGACAGCTCATACTTGGTTAAAAAGCTTACCAACTAACTCCATTGGACCATGGGCCGAGTTGAAAAGCCGGTTTATCCAGAATTTCAAAGCCACTGCAAATAGCCGATGTCAATTGTGGACTTAGCCGCCTGTGTTCAAGAGGAGGGGAGTCCACCACCCATTGGGTAAAGCGAGTCTCAACTATTCTGCATTCATCAGACCGCATCAATGCTGACATGGCCGTCTTAACATTGGAAGGAAATTGTCGGTCTATGCCCTTGAAGCTGAAGCTGGGAAGGCTCAAGCGTCACTGCAATGACATGGCCACGCTTATGGAAGCTCTGGTTAAGTATGTCGATCCAGACAATACCAAGGACCCTGAGTCTGAGGATGAAAAGACTGGAAAGGGAAATAAGAATGACAGTGCCAAGGGGCAGCAGCATAACCCGGTGGGTCATGGGAACAACGGTAAGCGCAAGGCAGATAACAGCTTGGATTTTGTGGCTAACACCAACACCCAGGATAATGGTCAGCGCCGCAAGGGTAAACCACCACAGCGGGGGTAGAGGTTCAGGTCCCAATCTTGAACGCCTGTTAAATGAACCTTGCCCATAGCACAGGTCGCGAGAGAAGCCAGCTACACACCTTTGGAAGGATTGTTTTATCATGCGGGAGTTTAAAAATTCAAGTTCTTTCCAGTACGACCAGGGACCGCATGGCGGTTCAGGAGGCGGTTCTCATGGGCCGGGTTATGGCGGACGCAGCTCCGGTTCAGGATTTCATGGCAATCAAGGCAATCAGGGTAACCAGGGCGGTTATAATCATTAGGGAGGTCAGCAGCAGCAAATATTGGGTTATCGGAGTAACCCGAAGCAGTTAAACAGTGGGCAATATCATGTCTTCACCACTAGCCTATGTAAGCGCGATCAGAAGCTTCATAAAAGGGCAGTGAACTCCGTTGAACCGGCAGTGCCTCGTTATCTGCGTTGGTCTGAACAACCCATCGTGTGGAGTCGAGAGGATCATCCACCCCGGGTTGATAATCCGGGTCATCTGTCCTTAGTGGTGGCACCTCGGGTTGGGGGGTACAAGTTCACCAAGGTACTCATGGACAGAGGGAGCAATATCAATATCCTTTATTATGAAACCTTTCGTCGCATGGGGTTGACGGATAAGAATCTTAAACCGTCGAACACCATCTTTCATGGCGTGGTGCTTGGTAAATCGGTGTACCCAGTTGGTAAGATAGCTCTAGAGGTTGCTTTTGGAGATGATCATGATTCAAGATCAGAAACATTGAATTTTGAAGTGGTAAAAATCAAGAGCCCATATCATACCCTGTTTGGACGGCTGGCTTATGCTAAGTTCATGGCAAGGCCCTGTTATGTTTATCTGCAGCTTAAGATGCCAGGTCATAAGGGGAGCATCATAGTGCGTGGGAGCCAAAAGATTGCTTTGGAATGTGAAGAAGGCGATGCGGCCTACGCTGAGTCGGTTTGTGCAACAGAGGAGTTGAAGTTTTACAAAGACAATGTTGATCCGGCGGATATGACCTCTCTGAAAAAAACCAACTACAGAGCATGATCCGGCTTTGAAGTTCAAATCGGCCGAGGAGACTAAGCTGGTTGACTTTGTTCCCGACGATTCATCCAGGCAGTTCAGCATCAGCACTAACCTGGATCCGAAATAGGAAAGCGTGCTCATCGAGTTCATCCGTGAGAACCGGGACATCTTTGCATGGAAACTTTCTGACATGCCAGGTGTACCGAGGGTCGCTGAGCACACTCTTAATATAGATCCTAATTTTAAACCGGTCAGGCAGTTTCTCTGTCGCTTCAATGAAGAAAAGCACAAGGCTATTGGAGAGGAGGTAGCCAGGCTCTTGGCAATAGGGTTTATTGTGGAGGTCTTTCATCCTGAGTGGCTAGCTAATCCGGTACTGGTACTTAAGAAGAACGGCACTTGGTGTATGTGTGTAGACTACACAGATCTGAACAAGGCATGTCCAGCTGATCCCTTTGCTCTCCCTCGTATTGATCAAATCATTGATGCTACGGCGGGTTGTGACCGTTTGTGTTTTCTGTACTCTTATTCCGGTTATCATCAGATCAAAATGGCAGCTAAGGACCAGGAGAAGACAGCTTTCACAACTCCCTTTGGAGCCTTCTGCTATGTATCTATGCCTTTTGGGCTCAAGAGTGCCCAGGCGACTTATCAGCACTGTGTACCGAGTTGTCTTCACAATCAGATCGGCCGCAATGTTCATGCTTATATGGATGATATTGTGGTGAAGTCCAGAAAGAAGGAAACATTGATAGATGATTTGAAGGAGACTTTTGATAACCTCCGGGTTTATAAGATGATGCTTAATCTGGCCAAATGTGTCTTTGGTGTACCGCAGGCAAGCTCTTGGGTTTTCTGGTGTCTAACAGGGGCATTGAAGCTAATCTAGAGAAGATCAAAGCTATTATGTCTCTGGCTAAACCAGCGTGTATTAACGATGTTCAGCATCTGGCGGGCCGTATTGTAGCATTAAGCCGGTTTATCAGTCGGTTAGGGGAGAAGGCCATCCCTTTGTATCAGATGCCGAAGAAGAAGGATGACTTTGTTTGGAGTGAGGCTACCAATGAAGCGTTTGAGAGTCTAAAGCGGCAACTAGCTGAGCCGCCTGTCCTTGTTGCTCCTGTTGATAAAGAGCCTTTGTTGTTGTATGTGGTAGCTAATGCCCGGTGTCGGTGTCAAAACCGGCGGATCTCGGGTAGGGGGTCCCGAACTGTGCGTCTAGGCCAGATGGTAGCAGGAGGCAGGGGACACGATGCTTTACCCAGGTTCGGGCCCTCTTGATGGAGGTAAAACACTACGTCCTGCTTGATTAATATTGATGATATGGGTAGTACAAGAGTAGATATACCACGAGATCAGAGAGGCTAAACCCTAGAAGCTAGCCTATGGTATGATTGTATGTTGTGATTGTTGTCCTACGGACTAAAACCCTTTTGTTTATATAGACACCGGAGAGGGTTAGGGTTACACAAGGTCGGTTACAAAGCAGGAAATATCCATATCCGTATTGCCTAGCTTGCCTTCCACGCCAAGTAGAGTCCCATCCGGACACGGGACGAAGTCATCAATCTTGTATCTTCATAGTCTAACAGTCCGGACAATGGAGATAGTCCGGCTATCCGGAGACCCCCTAATCCAGGACTCCCTCAGTAGCCCCTGAACCAGGCTTCAATGACGATGAGTCCGACGCGCAATATTGTCTTCGGCATTGCAAGGCGGGTTCCTTCTCCGAATACATCACAGAAGAATTTGAATACGAGGATAGTGTCCGACCCTGCAAATAAGTTCCACATACCGTCGTAGAGAGAATAATATTTTCGCAAATCCAATTTGCTGACCTGTTTTGGCAGCATGACATTGTGTCATGGCCCGGCGATTATTCGAACCATTTTTCTTCAACCAGCTCCACACATAACGCGAGGCGGTTTCTTGACACGTCTTGTCGAAGCGGAGATCATGTTCCCCCAATTACGGGATTCTCATTAATGCGGTCGTGGGTAACCCAACCATGTCTAGGACTCCTAGATTATAGGCAAGTCCTAAACGTCTACGGAGAGGACGCTTGATATTCACCCTCTTTATAAAGGGACAAGGTTTTCGCTTTTTCCCTCTCATGCTCAATCGAACCCTTCCCCCGCCTCGAGTTCTAACACCCAAAGCCCAGGTTAGGTGATCCGGATCTTCAATCATGTCCAGATCCAGCCTTCAAGGCCGATGGATGCCCTCCTCCATGACGGAAGAGGACATCAAGAAGTTGAGGGAGGCCAGATACCTGACCACCGAGGTTTCGCATCGGCTTCCTGCTCAAGGGTAGGTCGTCCCTACTCCCGAACCTAACGAGAACGTCGTGTTCGTCTCCCACTTCCTTCGAGGCCTAGGCCTCACTCTGGATCCCTTCGTCAGGGGTTTGATGTTCTATTACGGGCTAGATTTCCATGATCTAGCTCTGGTCTCCTTTCTCCACATCTCGACATTTATTGTCGTGTGTGAGGCCTTCCTCCGCATTACCCCTCACTTCGGCTTGTGGCTCAAGACCTTTGAAGTGAAGCCGAAGATGATCGAGGGGCAACATGCAGCGTGCGGAGGTGCATCAATAGGCAAGATGGTAGGAGCTCCATGGCCGAAAGGTTCCTTTCCAGAGGTGTCTGAATTATGGCAGCGGGAGTGGTTTTACGTCACAGCTCCCAGAAGTGCCAAGTAGGTGGCTGCCCCCGCTTTCCGCTCGGGCCCCCACCACAACTGATGTCATGGATTAGCAGAGGTCTGAGCTGGGGTCCAGCCAAGGACGTGCCTATATTGCAAAGCCGCATCCGAGATCTCTTCAAGGGAGATTTTAATTTGGTTGCGGTAATACAAGTTATGCTGGTTCCTCAAGTCCAGCCTTGCAAACGCCGGCCCCTTCGCTTGTGGGAGTTCAACCCAGAGGGACCGCGTGCCATTCAAGTTTTCCTCGGCCTGACGCACGAGGAGAAGTACAAGTCATTCTTCAGACCTCAAGTAGAGTGTCCGGATATTACCGAGGACGTGGGCCTGAGCAGTAACCGCGCCACCGAAAAAGTAAGAAATCCTCTAGCCGAACACACTATCTTTTACTCGTCATGAAGTTATTTTCGAGAGTTCGCTTTTTGACCAGGACTGGCTAACAAAGGCGAAGATGATTCGGTGTTTGGCCCCCCTCCCTGAGGGTTTGGAAAATCCGGTATTGGAAAAGATGCTCGAGGTCGCACCTTGCCCGAAGCCCTCGAAGGAAGATACGGGGGGATGATACGAGCGGACGCGGGCCCCCATCGCTGCCCGTTCCAACCGAGGGAATGAGCGTCTCCATGAAGGAAGATAACCGGGGGAGGAAAAGGACTGGTTCCGAGGATTCAGAAGCCGAAGCCTCCAAATGGGAGAAGAAGTCTCCCATAGAGGGTCCTGCCTCGGGGGGTGTTTGTGCTGCACAAAGTCCGCGGGGGGATCAGCCCTCCAACGAGTCGTAAGTGATCCAAAATACTTTAATAGTAAAGGTATGCTATCTTTTTTTCTGAGAAAATAACCACCGCATATATCTTGCAGTTCGGGCCTTAGCCCTTCTCAGCTGAGCTCGTCTTCGAGGGATCTTCTTCCAGAGATGATGGAGAGCGAAACGCCTCCCCCGGACTCCTCCGCTCAAGAAGCGGGCGTCCCCGAAGTGTCGTCATGGAGGGCCTCTCCGGATCCGGTGAGGCCAGAAGATAATCCCACAGACCCCCGAAGTCCCCAGCGTCCGGCTCCCGAAGAGAGCAGACAAAAGAGTCCGGCACCGTCTGGTATGCGGTCGGACTTTCTGAGGGAGCTGGTGGGGCGAGCGGCCATCTCAGAAGAACACCGTACGCTGATGGGTACGGTGATGGAGAAAATTTCGTCCGCCGAAAGCGGATTACATGAAGCCTTTATGAGTCTACTGACAGGCTTTGAGGTACGTGAGATAATATGTGATAGTACTGCACATGTTAGGTGTGCCCAATCGATTCCAGTTAAGGCTTGGAACACAGCTCCATCACTTATAAGGTTTGAGGGGTCAACATCAGGGGTATAGGTGTGCTTACGGATTGGCGGAATAAGAACTTCTACATCATGTGTTAGCGTAGGATATCTTTTCTGATCAGAATCATAAACCGACTGATAGTGAGAGAGATCCATTTCTTTAGCCAATTTGCTTGCTATAGGGCGCATTTCCCTTGTCAACCTTCGAAGATCGTCGTTGTTAAATTCTGAGCCGTCCTCCTTTACACCAGGATAGCCATTGCCTATATCCGACGGTTCAAGATCTGGTATCCCTGCCTTTGCCCGAATTAGCGTAGTCAGCGCACCTGACCTTACAGCTGATCTTTTTAGTTCATCCAACCGGGTAGGCAGCATTGACAACTTCTTAATGGTTTCCTTTATAAAGGTTGGAGGCGGTTTGTTAATCGCAGCGGTGCAAATGGCCCGTTGGGCTCCGGAATATAATTGTTCTATCAGTGTATAAGCAGCCTTCAGCTTCATCCGCATGTCAGAGCCCAGATGGGTAATGCGAGTTCCTGTGTCATTGCAAGCATCAGTAAACCGACAACCGATGAGATAATGTATATTGAAAAGCTTCAGGTGAGGTACTTACCAAAAACAACAGAGGTCATGGCATTGATCTGCCGCTTTAAACCGGTCAGCTCTTCAACCACCGGTTTAAGAGCTGCCTCTGCATCTTTGGCTCTCTTTTGTAAAGCGGCTTTCTCTATGCCCCAGTCTGCATGATCCTTCTTCAAAGTTTCCTTCAGCTTCTCCATGGCTGTTAAGGCACTGGTCAATTCTTCTTTGGCTTTGGAGGACTCTGCTTGCTGGGTTTTGATATTTTCTTAAAGGTCGGCGGTTTGGGCTTCCTTTTTGCTCAGCTCAGCCTATAAGAGAAAGACATATTATGAGGTGGCAGTGAAATTTGGAAGTCCCAAGAACATAACAAGTTATACACTTGGCACTTGGGGGCTAATGCCTATTTGCTTGATTATTAGAATTTTTTTAACAAGTCACAAGCACAATACAAGTATTATTCTTGACACTTGGGGGCTAATGTATGTTTGCTCAAAGTAACACTGGTTAAAGTCCCGGTTCACCTTGGAAAGATAAACCAGCCCTTGGGGCTACACTAACGAAAGTTTCAAGATTACAAAGTTAAAAGTACTGGTTCATCCTAAAAAGATAAACCGGCCCTTGGAAGATAAGCATGCAGAGTTGCGATATTGCAAAGTCCAGGTTTAGATTGGCATCATAAATTGGCACTTGGGGGCTACTGGAGTTTGTACTAGAACTTGGACATAAAATAGAAACAGTTATGAAGTTACCTCATATCGCTCCTTCATCAGATTCACTAAACCGGCTTCGTAGTCACGGTTTTTGTACAGACGGTTTAAGAAATGAGAATGAAGTTCTTGGGCGTTGAGGTGGGCGTAGCTTGACAAGTCTGTGCTCCACTTGCCTTTGCCCATAGCAGAGAGTTCCTCCTTGGCACTATGCTTTGATAATGCAACGGGATTGCCAGGGGTGATGTGGCTAACACCAGTAATTATAACATCATCTTCCTTGTCACTAGCAGCCTCTACTGGAGTTGACGATTCATCAGCAGCCTTAGCTGGACTTGACGGTTTATCATCAGTTAGGACCGGGCTTGCCGGTTTATCAGTATGACCTGTTGCATCAACTTCTACTGGTTCAACAAAATCATGGTCTTGAGGGGGCGGATCATCAAGCATGGCATCAGCATTGGTTCTTTCCAGTTCTGGAGTTCTCTCTGGTTCAACAACCACATGGTCATTAGAAGGTTTATCTACACAAGCTTTCTTGCTGGGTCTGGCCTTGGCTCTGAAAGAAAAATATATAAAGGTTAGTGATGTCTACTACACAACCTTCTTCTTATAGACGTTGTTGGGCCTCCAAGTGCAGAGGTTTGTAGGACAGTAGCAAATTTCCCTCAAGTGGATGACCTAAGGTTTATCAATCCGTAGGAGGCGTAGGATGAAGATGGTCTCTCTCAAGCAACCCTGCAACCGAATAACAAAGAGTCTCTTGTGTCCCCCAACACACCCAATACAATGGTAAATTGTATAGGTGCACTAGTTCGGCGAAGAGATGGTGATACAAGTGGTATACGGATAGCAGATAAAGGTATTTGTAATCTTAAATTATAAAAACAGCAAGGTAGCAAGCGATAAAAGTGAGCGTAAACGATATTGCAGTGCTAGGAAACAAGGCCTAGGGTTCATACTTTCACTAGTGCAAGTCCTCTCAACAATAATAACATAATTGGATCACATAGCTATCCCTCAACATGCAACAAAGAGTCACTCCGAAGTCACTAATAGCGAAGAACAAACGAAGAGATTATGGTAGGGTACGAAACCACCTCAAAGTTATTCTTTCCAATCAATCCGTTGGGCTATTCCTATAAGTGTCACAAACATCCCTAGAGTTCGTACTAGAATAACACCTTAAGACACAAATCAACCAAAACCCTAATGTCACCTAGATACTCCAATGTCACCTCAAGTATCCGTGGGCATGATTATACGATATGCATCCCACAATCTCAGATTCATCTATTCAACCAACACATAGAACCTCAAAGAGTGCCCCAAAGTTTCTACCGGAGAATCAAGACGAAAACATATGCCAACCCCTATGCATAGGTTCATGGGCGGAACCCGCAAGTTGATCACCAAAACATACATCAAGTGAATCACGTGATATCCCATTGTCACCACAGATACGCACGGCAAGACATACATCAAGTGTTCTCAAATCTTTAAAGACTCAATCCGATAAGATTACTTCAAAGGGTAAACTCAATTCATTACAAGAGAGAAGAGGGGGGAAGAAACATCATAGGATCCAAATATAACAGCAAAGCTCGCGATACATCAAGATCGTATCATCTCAAGAACACGAGAGAGAGAGAGAGATCAAACACATAGCTACCGGTACATACCCTCAGCCCCGAGGGAGAACTACTCCCTCCTCATCATGGAGAGCACCGGGATGATGAAGATGGCCACCGGAGAAGGATTGCCCCCTCTGGCAGGGTGCCGGAACGGGTCTAGATTGGCTTTCGGTGGCTACGGAGGCTTCTCGCAGCGGAACTCCCGATCTATTGTGCTCTCCATTGTTTTTAGGGTATATGGAGATATATAGGCGGAAGAAGTATGTCAGGGGGGCCACGAGGGGCCCATGAGGGTGGAGGGCGCGCCCAGGGGGTGGGCACGCCCCCCTGCCTCGTGGCCTCCTCGCAGGTCCCCCGACGTGCACTCCAAGTCTTCTGGGCTTCTTTCCTTCCAAAAATGAGTTCCGTGAAGTTTCAGGTCAATTGGACTCCGTTTGATTTTCCTTTTCTTCGAAACCCTAAAACAGGGTAAAAACAGAAACTGGCACTGGGCACTGGGTTAATAGGTTAGTCCCAAAAATGATATAAAAGTGTATAATAAAGCCCATAAACATTCAAAACAGTAGATAATATAGCATGGAGCAATCAAAAATTATAGATACGTTGGAGACGTATGAGCATCCCCAAGCTTAATTCCTGCTCGTCCTCGAGTAGGTAAATGATAAAAACAGAATTTTTGATGCGGGGTGCTACTTGGTATAATTTCAATGTAATTCTTCTTAATTGTGGCATGAATATTCAGATCCATAAGATTCAAGACAAAAGTTCATATTGACATAGAAATAATAATACTTCAAGCATACTAACTTGGCAATCATGTCTTCTCAAAATAACATGGCCAAAGAAAGTTATCCCTACAAAATCATATAGTCTGGCTATGCTCTATCTTCACCACACAAAATATTTAAATCATGCACAACCCCGATGACAAGCCAAGCAATTGTTTCATACTTTTGATGTTCTCAAACTTTTTCAATCTTCACGCAATACATGAGCATGAGCCATGGACATAGCACTATAGGTGGAATAGAATGGTGGTTGTGGAGAAGACAAAAAGGGAGAAGATAGTCTCACGTCAACTAGGCGTATCAACGGGCTATGGAGATGCCCATCAAAAGATATCAATGTGAGTGAGTAGGGATTGCCATGCAACGGATGCACTAGAGCTATAAGTGTATGAAAGCTCAACAAAAGAAACTAGTGGGTGTGCATCCAACTCGCTTGCTCACGAAGACCTAGGGCATTTTGAGGAAGCCCATCATTGGAATATACAAGCCAAGTTCTATAATGAAAGATTCCCACTAGTATATGAAAGTGACAACATAGGAGACTATATATCATCAAGATCATGGTGCTACTTTGAAGCACAAGTGTGGTAAGAGGATAGTAGCATTGCCCCTTCTCTCTTTTTCTCTCATTTTTTTTATTTTTTATTTTTTATTTGGGCCTTCTCTTTTTTATGGCCTCTTTTTTTATTTGGGCTTCTTTGGCCTCTTTTTTATTTTTTGTCCGGAGTCTCATCCCGACTTGTGGGGGAATCATAGTCTCCATCATCCTTTCCTCACTGGGACAATGCTCTAATAATGATGATCATCACACTTTTATTTTTCTTACAACTCAAGAATTACAACTCGATACTTAGAACAAGATATGACTCTATATGAATGCCTCCGGCGGTGTACCGGGATGTGCAATGATGCATGAGTGACATGTATGAAAGTATTATGAACGGTGGCCTTGCCACAAATACGATGTCAACTACATGATCATGCAAAGCAATATGACAATGATGAAGCGTGTCATAATAAACGGAATGGTGGAAATTTGCATGGCAATATATCTCGGAATGGCTATGGAAATGCCATAATAGGTAGGTATGGTGGCTGTTTTGAGGAAGGTATATGGTGGGTTTATGGTACCGGCAAAAGTTGCGCGGTACTAGAGAGGCTAGCAATGGTGGAAGGGTGAGAGTGCGTATAATCCATGGACTCAACATTAGTCATAAAGAACTCACATACTTATTGCAAAATTCTATTAGTTATTGAAACAAAGTACTACGTGCATGCTCCTAGGGGGATAGATTGGTAGGAAAAGACCATCGCTCGTCCCCGACCGCCACTCATAAAGAAGGCAATCAATAAATAAAGCATGCTCCGACTTCATCACATAAAGGTTCACCATACGTGCATGCTACGGGAATCACAAACTTCAACACAAGTATTTCTCAAATTCACAACTACTCAACTAGCATGACTCTAATATTACCATCCTCATATCTCAAAACAATCATCAAGTATCAAACTTCTCTTAGTATTCAACACTCTCATAAGAGAATTTTATTATTCTTGAATACCTGGCATATTAGGATTTTAAGGAAATTACCATGCATTAAGACTCTCAAAATAATCTAAGTGAAGCATGAGAGATCAATAGTTTCTATAAAACAAATCCACCATCGTGCTCTAAAAGATATAAGTGAAGTACTAGAGCAAACAACAAACTACTCCGAAAGATAAAAGTGAAGATCAATGAGTAGTTGAATAATTATGCAACTATGTGAAGACTCTCTAACATTTAATAATTTCAGATCTTGGTATTCTATTCAAACAGCAAGCAAAGCAAAATAAAATGGCATTCTAAGAATAGCAAACATCATGTGAAGAAGCAAAAACTTAGGATCAACCGATACTAACCGATAGTTGTTGAAGAAGAAAGGTGGGATGCCAACCGGGGCATCCCCAAGCATAGACGCTTGAGACTTCTTGAAATATTATCTTGGGGTGCCTTGGGCATCCCCAAGCTTGAGCTTTTGTGTCTCCTTAATTCCTCTCATATCACGGTCTCCCTAAATCTCAAAAGCTTCATCCACACAAAATTCAACAAGGACTCGTGAGATAAGTTAGTATAAACCATTGCAAAAACCTTATCATACTCTACTGTAGCAAATCACTAAAATTATTATTCAACATTGCATTCTAAATGCCTCTACATATTTAATAGTCCTATCCTCAAATAGAATCATTAAAGAAGCAAACATATGCAAACAATGCAAACATAACAGCAATCTGCCTAAACAGGATAGTCTATAAAGAATGCTGCAACATCCATACTTCCCTAGCTCCAAAAATTATGAAATAAAATTCCCACTGTAGTAAATTTATCAGATCTTAATATGCAAAATGTTTCAACATTTTATCACATTCTGACTTTTCTAGGGAATTATTGCAACAGCGGTAAACTTTCTTTTTTCAAACAGCAACATGTGGACTTCTAAAATAGGCATAGTAAAGGCTATCAATGCCACTTTTATTGAAATAAAATATGCAAAACATTGTTATAAATAACAGCAAGCAAATCTTAATAAAATAAATTGATGCTCCAAGCAAAACACATATCATGTGGTGAATAAAAATATAGTTCCAAGTAAAGTTACTGATGAACGAAGACGAAAGAGGGGATGCCTTCCGGGGCATCCCCAGGCTTAGGCTCTTGGCTATCCTTGAATATTACCTTGGGGTGCCTCGGGCATCCCCAAGCTTAGGCTCTTGTCACTCCTTATTCCATAGTCCATCGAATCCTTACCCAAAACTTGAAAACTTCACAACACAAAACTTAACAGAAAACTCGTAAGCTCCGTTAGTATAAGAAAATAAATCACCACTTCAAGGTACTGTAATGAAATCATTCTTTATTTATATTGGTGTTAAACCTACTGTATTCCAACTTCTCTATGGTTTATAAACTATTTTACTAGCCATAGATTCATCAAAATAAGCAAACAACACACGAAAAACAGAATCTGTCAAAAACAGAACAGTCTGTAGTAATCTGGATCAAACGTATACTTCTGGAACTAATAAAATTCTCAAATAGATTGATGGACCTGAGGAATTTATCTATTAATAATCTGCAAAAAGAATTAACTAAATAGCACTCTCCAAATAAAAATGGAAGCAATTCTCCTGAGCGCTAAGTTACAGCATGATCATAAAGACTTCACCCAAGTCTTCCCAAAGGTTCTACTTGGCACAAACACTAATTAAAAGCATAAAACCACATCTAAACAGAGGCTATATGGATTATTTATTACTAAACAGGGACAAAAAGCAAGGAAAAAAAATAAAGTTGGGTTGCCTCCCAACAAGCGCTATCGTTTAATGCCCCTAGCTAGGCATGATGATTTCAATGATGCTCACATAAAGGATAAGAATTGTAACATAAAGAGAGCATCATGAAGAATATAGCTAGCACATTTAAGCCTAACCCTCTTCCTATGCATAGGGATTTTGTGAGCAAACAATTTATGGGAACAATAATCAACTAGCATAGGAAAGCAAAACAAGCATAACTTCAAGATTTTAAGCACATAGAGAGGAAACTTGATATTATTGCAATTCCTACAAGCATATGTTCCTCCCTCATAATAATTTTCAGTAGCATCATGAATGAATTCAACAATATAACCAGCACCTAAAGCATTATTTTCATGATGCATAAGCATAGAAATTTTATCACTCTCCACACAAGCAAAATTCTTCTCATTAATAGTAGTGGGAGCAAACTCAACAAAATAATTATCATGTGAGGCATAGTCCAATTGAAAACTAAAATCATGATGACAATTTTCATGGTTATCATTATTATTTATAGCATACAAGTCATCACAATAATCATCATAATAGTAACTTTGTTCTCATAATCAATTGGAACCTCTTCCGAAATAGTGGATTCATCACAAATTAAAGTCATGACCTCTCCAAATCCACTTTCATCAATATAATCATCATAAATAGGAGGCATGATTTCATCATAATAAATTTCCTCATCAAAACTTGGGGGACAAAAAATATCATCTTCATCAAATATAGCTTCCCCAAGCTTGTGGCTTTGCATATCATTAGCATCATGGATATTCAAGGAATTCATACTAACAACATTGCAATCATGCCCATCATTCAAATATTTAGTGCCAAACATTTTATAGATTTCTTCTTCTAGCACTTGAGCACAATTATCCTTTCCATCATACTCACGAAAGATATTAAAAAGGTGAAGCGTATGAGACAAACTTAATTCCATTTTTTGTAATTTTCTTTTATAAACTAAACTAGTGATAAAACAAGAAACTAAAAGACTCGATTACAAGATCTAAAGATATACCTTCAAGCACTCACCTCCCCGGCAACGGCGCCAGAAAACAGCTTGATGTCTACTACACAACCTTCTTCTTGTAGATGTTGTTGGGCCTCCAAGTGCAGAGGTTTGTAGGACAGTAGCAAATTTCCCTCAAGTGGATGACCTAAGGTTTATCAATCCGTAGGAGGCGTAGGATGAAGATGGTCTCTCTCAAGCAACCCTGCAACCAAATAACAAAGAGTCTCTTGTGTACCCAACACACCCAATACAATGGTAAATTGTATAGGTGCACTAGTTCGGCAAAGAGATGGTGATACAAGTGGTATATGGATAGTAGATAAAGGTATTTGTAATCTGAAATTATAAAAACAGCAAGGTAGCAAGCGATAAAAGTGAGCGTAAACGATATTGCAATGCTAGGAAACAAGGCCTAGGGTTCATACTTTCAATAGTGCAAGTCCTCTCAATAATAATAACATAATTGGATCACATAACTATCCCTCAACATGCAACAAAGAGTCACTCCAAAGTCACTAATAGCGGAGAACAAACGAAGAGATTATGGTAGGGTACGAAACCACCTCAAAGTTATTCTTTCCAATCAATCCATTGGGCTATTCCTATAAGTGTCACAAACATCCCTAGAGTTCGTACTAGAATAACACCTTAAGACACAAATCAACCAAAACCCTAATGTCACCTAGATACTCCAATGTCACCTCAAGTATCCGTGGGCATGATTATACGATATGCATCACACAATCTCAGATTCATCTATTCAACCAACACATAGAACCTTAAAGTGTGCCCAAAGTTTCTACCGGAGAATCACGACGAAAACGTGTGCCAACCCCTATGCATAGGTTCATGGGCGGAACCCGCAAGTTGATCACCAAAACATACATCACGTGATATCCCATTGTCACCACAGATACGCACGGCAAGACATACATCAAGTGTTCTCAAATCTTTAAAGACTCAATCTGATAAGATTACTTCAAAGGGGAAACTCAACTCATTACAAGAGAGAAGAGGGGGGAAGAAACATCATAGGATCCAAATATAATAGCAAAGATCGCAATACATCAAGATCGTATCATCTCAAGAACACGAGAGAGAGAGAGAGAGAGATCAAACACATAGCTACTGGTACATACCCTCAGCCCCGAGGGAGAACTACTCCCTCCTCGTCATGGAGAGCACCGGGATGATGAAGATGGCCACCGGAGAAGGATTGCCCCCTCTGGCAGGGTGCCAGAATGGGTTTAGATTGGCTTTTGGTGGCTACGGAGGCTTATGGCGGCGGAACTCCCGATCTATTGTGCTCTCCGATGTTTTTAGGGTATATGGAGATATATAGGCGGAAGAAGTACGTCAGGGGGGCCACGAGGGGCCCACGAGGGTGGAGGGCGCGCCCAAGGGGGTGGGCGCGCCCCCCTACCTCGTGGCCTCCTCGCAGATCCCCCGACGTGCACTCCAAGTCTTCTGGGCTTCTTTCCTTCCAAAAATGAGTTCCATGAAGTTTCAGGTCAATTGGACTCCGTTTGATTTTCCTTTTCTTCGAAACCCTAAAACAGCGTAAAAACAGAAACTGGCACTGGGCTCTGGGTTAATAGGTTAGTCCCAATAATGATATAAAAGTGTATAATAAAGCCCATAAACATTCAAAACAGTAGATAATATAGCATGGAGCAATCAAAAATTATAGATACATTGGAGACGTATCAGTCAGTATAACACGTAAATATAAAGCGTCAAAAGGAGTAAGTTTAAAGTATTTACCCAGGGACAGTCTTAAGAGGAGGGAGCTGTGTGGCCGTTGACTCGCCGGATGATGAAAGAGGCGCTCCCTAATAATTTGAATCGGATGGGTTAAGAGGCTGTAGGAAATAACCCGCCTTGGGATAAGAAGTATCAGAAGTGTTTGAGACCTCACATCGACGCTTCCGAACCGGAGTGTTCGGTAAACCAGCCAAAGTAACTACTTGGCCGCTGTGTCGGGTTGTGCGGCGAGCTTCGTGTTGCTGCTTCTTCAAAAGAAAGTGTGGGTCCAAGTGAGCTAGGGGTGAGAAAATCGTACTTTCCGGACTGCTTGACAGATTTTTTGTGTTGGCAGAGGGTCTGAACCAGAGGAAAGGATAATTACCTCTGCGTCATCAAGGTTTAAACCGATGGGTTCAGCAATCTTTTTCTTGGCAGGTCTTTTGACAACCTTCGTCTTTGGTCGAGGGGTCTTGGCCGGCTTATCTTGCGATTTCTTCTTCCAGAATGGGTCATCACCCTGTTAAAAGATGGACAGAGCATATAAAAGATTGCACAGTTAAGAATATTAAGTACAAAGCAGGAGTGAGGCAGTTCTTACAGCTGGCGGTTTATTCAATGTATAAAAGGGGCTTAGCCCGGTCCTACTGCAAACGGCTTCCGGTTCATTCAGCATCTTCTTAACAGACTCAGTAACTTCAGCCTCTGTTAGCTGAATATTAATATGACGTTGAGGATCTTTTGAATCCCCTGTGTACTCACACATTAAACCGGAGCGACGGCTTAACGGTAAAATACTCCAAGATATCCAGCAACGAAAAAAGTCTACTCCTGTCAAACCGTTAGCCACGAAGGCTCTGAGCTTGGCGAGTTGTGGTGCGAATGTGGACCGTTCCTTGGCAGTCAGTCGTTGAGGGAGTGGGTGTGTGTTGGTCAGCCGGTGAGCACGATAACCTGGCAGAGGGTTCTCATCTTCAGGGGAAGTATCCTTATAGTAGAACCAAGTCTGGTTCCAATCCTTAGGATGATTGTGAAGTTTGGCGTGAGGGAAGCTGACGTCCTTCCTTTTCTGAATGGGCACTGAGGGACTCCTGGATTAGGGGGTGTCCGGATGGCTGGACTATACCTTCAGTCGGACTCCTGGATTATGAAGATGCAAGATTAAAGACTTCGTCCCGTGTCCGGAAGGGACTTTCCTTGGCGTGGAAGGCAAGCTTGGCAATACGGATATATAGATCTCCTACCATTGTAACCGACTTTGTGTAAACCCTAACCCTCTCCGGTGTCTATATAAACTGGAGGGTTTTAGTCCGTAGGACAACATACAGAACAACAATCATACCATAGGCTAGCTTCTAGGGTTTAGCCTCTCCGATCTCGTGGTAGATCTACTCTTGTACTACCCATATCATCAATATTAATCAAGCAGGACGTAGGGTTTTACCTCCATCAAGAGGGCTCAAACCTAGGTAAAACTTCATGTCCCTTGCCTCATGTTACCATCCGGCCTAGAAGCACTGTTCGGGACCCCCTACCCGAGATTCGCCGGTTTTGACACCGACATTGGTGCTTTCATTAAGAGTTCCTCTGTGTCGTCGCCGTTAGGCTTGATGGCTCCTACGATCATCAATAGCGATGCAGTCCAGGGTGAGACCTTCCTCCCCGGACAGATCTTCGTCTTCGGCAGCTTCGCACTGCGGGCCAATTCACTTGGCCATCTGGAGCAGATCGAAAGCTATGCCCCTGGCCGTCGGGTCAGATTTGGAAGTTTAAACTACACGGCTGACATCCGCGGGGACTTGATCCTCGACGGATTCGAGCCACTGCCGAGTGCGCCGCACTGTCACGACGAGCATGATCTAGCTCTGCCGCCGAACAGTGCCCTGGTGGCCGCACCCACATCGGCTTCGACCCTTAATTCGGAGCCAACTGCGCCGATCGAGGATGGGTGGTTGGACGCCGCCTCGGGGGCTGCGATCCCAACAGTGATCGAGCCGAACACAAGCCCTGCACTCCGCGAGACTCGTGACTCCAAGGAGCCGGACTCCTCTCCGGACTCCGAACCCTCCGCGCCCCTGCCGATCGAATCCAATTGGGCGCCGATCATGGAGTTTACTGCCGCGGACATCTTTCAGCACTCGCCTTTCAGCGATATTATGAAAACACTAAAGTCTCTCTCTTTATCAGGAGAGCCCTGGCCAGACTACGGTCAGCAAGGTTGGGATACGGACAATGAAGAAATTCAGAGCCCACCCACCACCCACTTTGTAGCCACTGTCGACGATTTAACCGACATGCTCGACTTCGACTCCGAAGACATCAACGGTATGGACACCGATGCAGGAGACGATGAAGAACCAGCGCCTATTGGGCCCTGGAAAGCCACCTCGTCGTATGACATATACATGGTAGACACCCCAAAAGAAGGAGATGGCGATGGAACAGCGGAGGATGACCCCTCCAAGAAACAGCCTAAGCGCCGGCGTCAGCGGCGCCGCTCAAAATCCCGCCAAAGCAAACACGGTGATTCCAGCACGGGAGATAATAATACTCCGGAGAGTGCCGAAGAAAACCCCCTCCAGCAAGATTCAGCACAGGAGGATGGAGAAGCCAGCCCTCATGAGAGAGCGGCAAACAGAGAGGTCGAGGACGATAATTATACGCCTCCCTCCGAAGACGAGGCAAGCCTCGACGACGACGAATTCATCCTGCCAGAGGATCCCGTCGAGCAAGAGCGTTTTCAATGCAGGCTTATGGCCACGGCAAGAAGCCTCAAGAAAAAACAGCAACAACTTAGAGCTGATCAAGATTTGCTAGTCGACAGATGGACTGAAGTCCTTACGGCCGAAGAGCATAAACTCGAATGCCCCTCCAAGAGCTACCCAAAGCGCAGGTTGCTACCCCGATTAGAGGAGGAAGCACTTAAACCTACATCACCAGCACTTGATACGGCTGACCGGCCACCTCGTGGCCGCGACAGAGAGGCCTCTCGGCCCTCCACTCAAGCCGCACCCCGTACCAAGGCACGGGAAAATGCGCCTGACCTGCGAGATATGTTGGAGGACAAGGCAAGGCAAACAAGATCGATCTACGGATCGCGTGGGCGCCCCACGACTCGAGACGGTAACCGTCACGCCGGACACAAATCCGGCAGGGCCGAACACGGTAGACAAAGTTCATTGGAGCTACGTCGTGATATAGCCCAGTACGGAGGTGCCGCACACCCACTATGCTTCACAGACGAAGTAATGGATCATCAAATCCCCGAGGGTTTCAAACCCGTAAACATCGAATCATATGATGGCACAACAAACCCTGCGGTATGGATCGAAGATTATCTCCTTCATATCCATATGGCCCGTGGCGATGATCTCCATGCCATCAAATACCTCCCACTCAAGCTTAAAGGACCAGCTCGGCATTGGCTTAACAGCTTGCCAGTAGGATCAATCAGTTGTTGGGAGGACCTGGAAGCCGCGTTCCTCGACAATTTCCAGGGCACTTATGTGCGACCCCTAGACACACATGACCTAAGCCACGTAATTCAGCAGCCAGATGAATCGGTCAGACAATTCTGGACACGGTTCCTAACAAAGAAAAATCAAATAGTCGATTGTCCGGACGCAGAGGCCCTAGCAGCCTTCAAGCACAATATCCGTGACGAGTGGCTTGCCCGGCACCTTAGACAGGAAAAGCCGAAATCTATGGCAGCACTCACGACACACATGACTCGCTTTTGCGCGGGAGAAGGCAGCTGGCTTGCTCGTAGCAACAATATGACCAAGAACCCTGGTAATTCGGATACCAGGGACAGTAGTGGCAGGTCGTGTCGCAACAAGCAGAAGCGCCGCATTAACGGCGACAATGCTGAGGATACGGCAGTTAATGCCGGATTCAGAGGCTATAAATCCGGTCAGCGGAAAAAGCCATTCAAAAGAAATCCTAGGGGCCGTCCAGTTTGGACTGAATACTCGACCGCTTGTGCCAGATACACGGCACCCCCGAAAAGCCGGCCAATCACACCAACCGGGATTGTTGGGTGTTCAAGCAGGCAGGCAAGTTAAATGCCGAAAATACTGACAAGGGGCTGCATAGCGATGACGACGAAGAGCCCCGACCGCCGAACAACAGTGGATAGAAGGGTTTTCCTCCACAAGTGCGGACGGTGAACATGATATACGCAACCCACATCCCCAAGAGGGAGCGGAAGCGCGCGTTAAGGGACGTATACGCAGTAGAGCCAGTCGCCCCAAAGTTCAACCCATGGTCCTCCTGCCCGATCACCTTTGATCGAAGGGACCATCCCACTAGCATCCGTCATGGCAGATTCTCCGCATTGGTTCTAGACCCAATTATTGACGAATTTCATCTCACTAGAGTCCTTATGGACAGCGGCAGCAGCCTGAACCTGCTTTACCAGGATACAGTGCGGAAAATGGGCATAGATCCCTCGAGGATTAAGCCCACCAAAACGACCTTTAAAGGCGTAATACCAAGTGTAGAGGCCAACTGTACAGGCTCAGTCACACTTGAAGTGGTCTTCGGATCTTCAGATAATTTCCAAAGCGAGGAGTTAATCTTCGACATAGTCCCATTCTGTAGTGGCTATCACGCACTGCTCGGGCGAACCGCATTCTCCAAGTTCAATGCGGTACCGCACTACGCATACCTTAAGCTCAAGATTCCAGGCCCTCGAGGAGTAATTATGGTCAATGGAAACACCGAACGCTCCCTCCGAACGGAGGAGCACACGGCGGCCCTTGCAGCGGAAGTACAAAGCAGCCTCTCCAGGCAGTTCTCCAGTCCGGCCATTAAACGTCTAGACACCGTCAAGCGCGCCCGGAGTAACCTACAACAAGACCGCCTGGCACGTTCCGAGCAGGCGTAGCAATGCGGCCCCAACCCCAGCCCTCGCTAAAATGCGACACCAGTGCTTCGCGTACATAACTACGCTCTAGAAATACCATGGGTACAGGGGAGGGGCACCATCACGGCACGCCCGGAACACGGCTTAAACCGCACCAGGGGCTGCCAATTTTTTAATTTTCTCTTACTTTCAGGACTCCATTCTTCGGAAGGCCTGTTCGGTAGTTCAATTGCCGCACAAACGATGCAAGAACCAGGGAAGCAGACAAGCCATGCCGCATTACGGAACTCCCAGGTGGTCTCTATCACGAGCAGTATACCTGTTTCGCATACCATTCCGCAGCCTGCCCTTGGAACGGACATGTTAAATAGTCTAACCTTTTTCTTATCGCATTATTTTGTATCGTTCTACTTTGATCGCAGCCCTTTTTAATAAACAATGCATAGCTTTTGTCTATTTTTGCATTACTCTTTTTTTACAAATATATGTTCCTTAACGACATGCTGCACCCGTACACTTTGGTACGGCCAAAATACGCCAGGGGCTTTTGTACCCCTCAATATGGTGTGAGAAGTTCGAACAATTTAACAAGTGCGGCACCCCGAACTTATAGCATTATATGCATCGGCTCCGAATCATGTCTTGGGTCAATAGTTGGGTTTGCCCGGCTCCTATGTTTTGGTGCCTTACGTTCCGCTATATCGGCTAAGGTAGCACTAGGAGAACTACTGCGATTGTGCCCCAGTTGAGCTGGGTTGAGCACCTCAGTAAGAAAGCTAAAACTGACTGTCATGATGAAGCGAGAGCTGGTCGCTGTTCGAGAGGTTTTTCGAGTCCCTAAAGACTTATGACGCTTAGAGCGAGGAGTCGGCTCCGTCCGGCCAAGGCGTGGATAGCGCCCTGAACTCGGTCTTCCGAATACCAGGCGCTTCGCCGAAATTTAAAATTATAGAATTCGATGGCTAAGTGAGAGTGTTCACGCATTATAGTCCGATTGCCTTGTTCGTTGTGCTGAGCGCCTCCCTCGAAGGACCCAAACATGGGAAAAAGAGCGCTCAGGTTTATCCCCGAACACCCCAGCACTAGCGGCACGGGGGCAGAAGCCGACGACTCGCCATCTCTCAGAATCGATAAACAGCCGCACAAAAGGTAATATTTTAAATTCCAACAGCATTGCTTAGCGCATATGAACAAGTTTTCAGCGCACAGGAAAAAACGAGTGAGTCTTACTCAAAAATTACATCCCTGGAACATTCATCTGCCACAAGGCGGGCACCCTTCAGAACATCCGTATAATAATTCTCGGGCTTGCGATGCTCCTTCCCCGGCGGTGGCCCGTCCTTCACAAGCTTCTCAGCATCCAGCTTGCCCCAGTGCACCCTAGCACGGGCAAGTGCCCTACAGGCACCTTCAATGCAGATGGAGCGCTTGATGACTTCGAGCCTTGGACAGGCCCCCACCAGCCGCCGCACCAGCCCGAAATAGCTCCCAGGCAGAGCCTCTCCAGGCCATAGCCGAACTATGAGGCCCTTCATGGCCTGTTCGGCCGCCTTGTGGAGCTCGACCAGTTGCTTCAGCTGGTCGCTCAGGGGCACGGGGTGTCCGGCCTCAGCATACTGAGACCAGAACACCTTCTCTGTCGAGCTGCCCTCCTCGGCTCGATAGAATGCGGCGGCATCAGACACGCTACGGGGAAGATCGGCGAACGCTCCTGGAGAGCTCCAGATTCGGGTAAGTAACAAGTAACTCACGTTTATGTGTTTGCTTTGCATAAAGAATGCCTTGCCCGCCGCTATCTTTTTCACCGCATCCAACTCCTGGAGGGTCTTCTGGGATTCGGCCTTGGCAGACTTGGCATTTTCAATAGCATCCACGAGCTCAGACGCTCGCGTCTTTGAGTTAAGCTCCAAACTCTCATGTTTTTTCATGAGAACCTGGAGCTCTTGCTGCACCTTGCCAACCTGGGCCTCATACTTCTCCCGCTCGGTGCGCTCCGTGGCTGCCCTCTTCTCGGCCTCGAGCAGTGCTTGCTTAAGGGTCGCCACCTCAGACGTGGCCCCTACAATAGCCACGATAATCCTGTCATTTTTTGCAATTGCACCTTTTATATATATATATATATATATTTCTTACCTTCCTTGTCCTCGAGCTACTTCTTGGCACGCCCGAGCTCTTGCTCGGACTGCTCGAGGTTCTGTTTTAGCATGTCCACTTCTGCAGTCAGTACGGCGGACGCCAGCAGAGAAGCCTGCTTACGCATATTGACTCTTTTTTGTTAGACTCCTGCGAATTTAATTTGATCCTCTATTCGGCTTTTCTTCCCGAACGCCAAACATAGCATCAGGGGCTACTGTCTATGCGGTAATATTATTTACACATTCTTTACTTACCTCAAAGCCTGTTAAAAGGCTAGCACAAGCTTCAGTCACTCCGCTCTTGGCGGACTGAACCTTCTGGACCACCGCACTCATAATAGTGCGGTGCTCCTCGTCGATGGAGGCACCTTTGAGAACCTCCAACAGATTGTCCGGCGCCTCCGGTTGGACGGGGGTCACCGGCACGGTGGGCTTGCTCCTCTTGGAAGGAGGTCACCCGCCGGACTCTGGAACCTTTGAAGGTTCCGGAGCGGTGTCCGGCCTAGAGCCGGACTTGGAGCCCTGGGGGGTTTTATCCCCTTTACTCTTGGAGTCCGGGAGGTCGCCTTGCGGCGCCTCCAGGACCACCTCCTCCTGGCTTGGAGCCTGTTGGGACAACACTTCGGCGTCGTCCGTAGGGCGGGGGGAGGAAGCCATCGGAAGCGAATTCACATCCGACAAGTCCAGTGAACCGCTCGATGACGCGTCGAGCCGGTCTTTGGGTGGGCTGCATAAACATATTCAACATAAGGGAAAGTTGTGCAATAAAGGAATACTATGAATTACTCTAGTATCCGGATACTTACGATTTCACCAGGGGCTTGGCCTTGAGTGGCCACTCCTCTCTGCCGTCGTCGGCGTCGGTGGAGTAGTCCGGAGAAAGGGTTTTCCCCTTCTTGGACCCTTCGGCCTCCTCAGTGAGGGCGTCCTTCATTTTCTTCTCTCCCCCCCTGGAGGGGGAGAGGTCTCTTCTTCCTCCTCGTCGTCTTCACGGGAGGACTGCTCCTTGGAGCCGTCGGATGATGAACCCAACACCTCCTGGCGCCGGGCACTTTTTCGAGTCCCCGTGGCCCTCTTCATGGCCTTCTTCTCTGGCACCACATAGGGTGCCGGAACCAGCAGCTTCGCCAAGCGGGCATCGGCTGGGTCTTCAGGCAAAGGAGCCGGATAGTCGATCTGTCCGGACTTCACCTGCCAAACCTGTCAAAGGTAAGGGAGCTTAGATCCCGCATAGAGTTAAACTATGAAAAACTAATACCCTGTAAAAGGCACAAACAACTTACCGCGCTGGCGTGACGCTGCGCGCTGAATCCGCGATCCTCGGTAGCAGATGCGGGAGCCTCGGCGCCCTTGAAAAGCACCTTCCAGACGTCTTCATACATCGTGTCGAAGAGCCTGTTCAGAGTTCGGTGCTGCGCCGGGTTGAACTCCCACAGATTGAAGGCCCGTTGTTGACACGGGAGGATCCGGCGGATGAGCATGACCTGGACTATGTTGACAAGCCTGAGCTGCTTGTCCACCAGGGTTTGGATGCACGTTTGCAGTCCAGTCACCTCTCCTTTGCTGCCCCACGACAGACCCGTCTCTTTCCAGGATGTGAGCCGCGTCGGGGGTCCGGACCGGAACGCGGGGGCTGCGACCCACTCAGGGTCGCATGGCTCGGTGATGTAAAACCACCCCGATTGCCACCCCTTCAGGGTTTCCACAAAGGAGCCCTCGAGCCATAAGACGTTGGCATCTTGCCCACCATGGCGCCTCTGCACTCCACCTGGTTGCCGCGCACCACCTTTGGCTTGACATTGAAAGTCTTGAGCCATAGGCCGAAATGGGGGCGGATGCAGAGGAAAGCCTCGCACACGACGATAAACGCCGAGATGTTGAGGATGAAATTCGGGGCCAGATCATGGAAATCCAGGCCGTAGTAGAACATGAGTCCCCGGACGAATGGGTGGATTGGAAAGCCCAGACCGCGGAGGAAGTGGGGAAGGAACACTACCCTCTCATGGGGCCTTGGGGTGGGGAGGAGCTGCCCCTCTTCGCGAAGCCGGTGCACGATGTCGTTAGACAAGTATCCGGCCTTCCTCAGTTTTTTGATGTGTCCCTCCGTGACGGAGGAGCCCATTCACTTGCCTCCCGCTCCGGACATGGCTGGAGATGGTTGAGGTGGGGAGTGCGGATTTGGGTGCTGGAGCTCGAGTGCGCGAAAATGGATAGGCAAAGGAGGAAGAAGGCGTAGGTGAAAAGGTGGATCCTTATCCCCTTATATGGGTGGAGGCAACTACGTGTCCCCACCAGCCTGGTAAAACTCGCTTATCTCCAAGCACCGTAATCAATGGCGCGGTTGGGTTACCCACGCCCGTATTGATGAGAATCCCGGAATAAGGGGACACGATCTCTGCTTTAACAAGACGTGCCAAGGAAACCGCCTCGCGTGACACACTGAGGTGGGATAATAAAACGATTCGAATAAAGGCTTGGCCGTGGTGCGTCGCACTACGGAATACGTCAGCAGATTAGATTTGTGTAAATATTATTCTCTCTATGGCAATATGTGGAAACTTATTTTGCAGAGCCGGACACTATCTTTGTGTTCAAAAATCTTCTATGAAGTACTTGGAGGAGGAACCCGCCTTGCAATGCCGAAGACAATCTGCGCGCCGGACTCGTCGTCATTGAAGCCTGGTTCAGGGGCTACTAAGGGAGTCCTGGATTAGGGGGTGTCCGGATGGCCGGACTATACCTTCAGCCGAACTCCTGGATTATGAAGATGCAAGATTAAAGACTTCATCCTGTGTCCGGAAGGGACTTTCCTTGGCGTGGAAGGCAAGCTTGGCAATACGGATATATAGATCTCCTACCATTGTAACCGACTTTGTGTAAACCCTAACCCTCTCCGGTGTCTATATAAACCGGAGGGTTTTAGTCCGTAGGACAACATACAGAACAACAATCATACCATAGGCTAGCTTCTAGGGTTTAGCCTCTCCGATCTCGTGGTAGATCTACTCTTGTACTACCCATATCATCAATATTAATCAAGCAGGACGTAGGGTTTTAAATCCATCAAGAGGGCCCGAACCTGGGTAAAACTTCATGTCCCTTGCCTCCTGTTACCATCCGGCCTAGACGCACAGTTCAGGACCCCCTACCCGAGATCCGCCGGTTTTGACACCGACAGACACGCCGCCAAGTTCAGTGTTGGGCCCATCCATGAATTCAGTATGATGGTTTAAATAGAAGAAATCCCGGAACAATTCAACAGTTGGCTCTTCTTGCAGATAGGCTTCACAAAATACTTGAAAGTCGCAAATATTGGACACAGAGTTGGGTCCAATATCTTGAGGGTGGATCTGGAAGCTGCCAAGCACATCACGGAAGAACTTGGATCCGGGCGGTTTAAAACCACAGTTCATGTGATCAACAAATATCACTACCTCGCCTCTTTTGGGGTAGGAGGATTTTCTGGACTAGGAATACGCCAGTGGATTTCGCTTTGTTTTGGTAAAATGCCAGTTCTGACACATCCATCTAGCTGCGCTTCAGTAACCCGGGAAGGGACCCAGTTACAAGCATAGAACTGTTTGGCCATTTCGAATGAGGAGCTGGAAAAGATTGATGTTGGTTTAAGACTAATGATTAGCAAGTATAAAGCGTAGCAGGTTAAGGAAAAAGCATTCAAGCATGTAAAATTATTAAACTGGAGGTTGATGCTATTATAAATGGTAAGGCGACTGGCGGTTTACGAGGGGACTAATGGCATATGGTAGATTATTTTCTAAAGGATAAACCGCCTACGCAGGCAATGAAACTACAGATCTGAAGCAAAAAATGACTAAGTGAGGAAAAACAAGTTTCACAGGTTCACATTGGAAATTCAGATCTACCACATGTCAGGAAAAGGAAAATATTTAGACCTAAAAAGTTGGTGCCTCAGCAGTTTGTGAAGTTCCAGATCGGATTTTTACGCACAAAGAACATGGTTTGATGATGAAATAAGGGTTATCATTACCACCGCATGGAAGTACATCAAGTTTGGAGTTAATTGCATAGGATCTAATGAACAATAAGGGAAGAACACCATGAAGTTTTTCTATGAACTCGCGTGAACCCTAGCGAATCTATAGAGGAAAGGAAGAACGACTTACTGAAGCTGTTGAAGCCGCGAAGGCGCGCCGCGTTTTTCTGGTACGGTCAGGGTGATGTAGCGGCCGGAGTTGAGCCAGAAGCGAAGGTCGACGACGGCGGCGGCGCTCGGGTGCTGAGGCGACGAGAGATAGAAGAGAGACGAAGAGGCAACAGGAGGAAAGGAAAGGGACCCTCGGCCCTATTTATAAGACAAGGAGATAAGTGACAGGCGCGGAAATCGAGGAGCCCAAAAAAGTGGATGTGCGGCAAGGTTGTTGCCTCAATTGTTGGAGGATCATTAATAAAGGGTATCTTCGGTTTTAATGAACATGTGACATCGTGGCAGTTATTACGAACCTAGAAGATGACGTCATGGCGGTTTACAAGATCTGTGCAAAGGTGCAGAAGGAGGAATTTTTCTAAGTGTTGAAGATTGACATGAAAGACTTCAAATCAATCTGGGGCCTAATGTTGGGGACATTACCATTAAATATAAACTAGCCATGAGGGGCCGGGTTATGCCCACCAGGAGTTAGTCATGTTCGAAGCCCATGAAGGCAAGGGATATGGCGCTTTAAAGAGGAGATCTACATGAAGACCCAGGACCCAAAGGCGGATTAGGGCCCGTAGATATAAACCGCCATATGATATGTAACTTATGTTGTAAGGTAAGGAAAGGTATAAACCGAGACGGGCACGTTTATGAGCCGGCCTCGGGATTCTGTAAACCGCCAAGCATCAACCTTTGTATATAAAGGGACGACCCGACGGTAGTTTAGGGACAGACAAGAAACGATAACTCGAGAGCCAGGCAAAGCGGATTCGCTCCCTGGTCATCGAAACCCAAGCAATTCCATCGCAACTGGACGTAGGCTTTTACCTTCATCGTAAGGGGCTGAACCAATATAATTCCTTGCGTCCCTTGCCCGCTTTAACCCCTTCAAGCTAACCCTTTGTGATGGCTCCATGACTAAGTCCTTTCATGAGGACATCTGTCGTGACAAAACCACGACAACTAGTGAAACCTATGGCCCCCGGGTCTATCTTCCATCATATTATTTCCATATCAATTTGCTATTTCTATTATTGTTTATTTTGCAATCTTTATTTTCCAATCTATATCATAAAAATACCAAAAAATATTTATCTTATTATCTCTATCAGATCTCACTTTCGTAAGTGATCGTGAAGGGATTGACAACCCATTTATCACGTTGCTTGCGAGGTTCTTGTTTGTTTGTGCAGGTACTAGGTGACTTGTGTGTTATCTCCTACTGGATTGATACCTTGGTTCTCAAAAGTGAGGGAAATACTTACGCTACTTTGCTGCATCACCCTTTCCTCTTCAAGGGAAAACCAACGCATGCTCAAGAGGTAGCAAGAAGGATTTCTGGCGCCGTTGTCGGGGAGGTTGCACCAAGTTAAGTCAAGATGTGATCTCCTGTCAACAAGCCATTTCTGGCGCCGTTGTCGGGGAGGTTGCATCAAGTCAAGACATACCAAGTACACATCACAAACTCTTATCCCTCGCATTACATTATTTGCCATTGGCCTCTCGTTTTCCTCTCCCCCACTTCACCCTTGTCGTTTTATTCACCCTCTTTTCTGTTCACCTCTTTTTCATTCGCCTCTTTTTTCTTGCCTCTTGCTGCCATCATGTCTGAAATTGGGGAGGTTATCGTTGATAAGGATAGTGGTAATAACATGGAAAACTTTGATGCTTTTGTTGATCCTCATGAAGAACCTACTATTTTACACACAAAAAACTTTCGGATTGGTAGTGCTAATATTATTGGAAAAGGGGTTATTCAAGATTTAGGTCTTCATGAGCAAGCGAGTTGGATGCACACCCACTTAGTTTCTTTTTTAGCTTTCGTACACTTATAGCTCTAGTGCATCCGTTGAATGACAATCCCTACTCACTCACATTGATATCTATTGATGGGCATCTCCATAGCCCGTTGATACGCCTAGTTGATGTGATACTATCTTGTCCTTTTGTCTTCTCCACAACCACCATTCTATTCCACCTATAGTGATATATCCATGGCTCATGCTCATGTATTGCATGAAGATTGAAAAATTTTGAGAACACCAAAAGTATGAAACAATTGCTTGGCTTGTCATCGGGGTTGTGCATAATTTAAATATTTTGTGTGGTGAAGATGAAGCATAGCCAGACTATATCATTTTGTAGCGATAACTTTCTTTGGTCACGTTATTTTGAGAAGACGTGATTGCTTTGTTAGTATGCTTGAAGTATTATTATTTTTATGTCAATATTAAACTTTTGTCTTAAATCTTCCGGATCTGAACATTCATGCCACGATAAAGAAAATTACATTGAGAATTATGCTAGGTAGCATTCCAAATCAATTCTGTTTTTATCATTTACCTACTCGAGGACGAGCAGGAATTTAGCTTGGGGATGATTGATATGTCTCCAACGTATCTATAATTTTTTATTGTTCCATGCTATTATATTATCTGTTTTGGATGTTTAATGGGCTTTAATTTACCTTTTTATATTATTTTTGGGACTAACCTACTAACCAAAGGCCTAGTGCAAATTGTTGTTTTTTGCCTATTTTAGTGTTTCGCAGAAAAGGAATATCAAATGGAATGAAACCTTCGGGAGAGTTATTTTTCGAACAAACTTGATCCAGGAGACTTGGAATGTACGTCAAGAAAGAAGCGAGGAGCCTACGAGGCAGGGAGGCGCGCCCAGAGGCGTAGGTGCGCCCCCACCCTCGTGGGCCCCTCGCAACTCCACCGACGTACTTCTTCCTCCTATATATACCCATACACCCCGAAAACATCCAGGAGCACCATAAAACCCTCTTTCCACCACCGCAACCTTCTATACCCGTGAGATACCATCTTGGGGCCTTTTTCGGCGCTCTGCCAGAGGGGGAATCAATCACGGAGGGCTTCTACATCAACACCATAGCCTCTTTGATGATATGTGAGTAGTTTACCACAGACCTTCGGGTCCATAGTTATTAGCTAGATGGCTTCTTCTCTCTCTTTCGATCTCAATACAAAGTTCTATTAGATTCTCTTGGAGATCTATTCGATGTAATTCTTTTTGATGTGTGTTTGTCGAGACCCGATGAATTGTGGGTTTATGATTAAGATTATCTATGAACAATATTAGATTCTTCTCTGAAACCTTTTATGCATGATTTAAATATATTTGCAAGTCTCTTCAAATTATCAGTTTGGTTTGGCCTACTAGATTGATCGTTCTTGCAATGGGAGAAGTGCTTAGCTTTGGGTTCAATCTTGCGGTGTCCTTTCCCAGTGACAGCAGGGGCAGCAAGGCACGTATTGTATTGTTGGCATCGAGGATAAAAAGATGGGGTTTATATCATATTGCTTGAGTTTATCCCTCTACATCATGTCATCTTGCCTAATGTGTTACTCTATTCTTATGAACTTAATATACTAGATGCATGTTGGATAGCAATCGATGTGTGGAGTAATAGTAGTAGATGCAGAATCGTTTTGGTCTACTTGTCACGGACGTGATGCCTATATACATGACCATGCCTAGATATTCTCATAAGTATTCGCTTTTCTATCAATTGCTCGACATTAATTTGTTCACCCACCGTAGAATTTGCTATCTTGAGAGTAGCCACTAGTGAAACCTATGGCCCCCGGGTCTATCTTCCATCATATTATTTCCATATCAACTTGTTATTTCTATTACTGTTTATTTTGCAATCTTTATTTTACAATCTATATCACAAAAATACCAAAAATATTTATCTTATATTATCTCTATCAGATCTCACTTTCGTAAGTGGCCGTGAAGGGATTGGCAATCCCTTTATCGCGTTGGTTGCGAGGTTCTTGTTTGTTTGTGCATGTACTATGTGAGTTGTGTGTTATCTCCTACTGGATTGATACCATGGTTCTCAAAACTGATGGAAATACTTACGCTACTTTGCTGCATCACCCTTTCCTCTTCAAGGGAAAACCAACGCATGCTCAAGAGGTAGCATGGTTCTAAACAAACAGTTTTTATCCCCTTTCCGCCTTGATGCATACAGTTGTCCCTATATAACCATTTCCAATATCTTGAATATCCCAAACGCTTCATGCTTGCTACTCGTTTGTGCTCACATTGCCATCGCAGTCGGAGTTTTGTGCTTCTGCCTAAAACCAGGCAGATTCCAGGCACGGGAGTTTTACGATGCCTGGCACATCACAAACAGTTCATGATTATAAACCGTGTACGATAGGTAGACAATCACACACATTTAGTTTTCCCGCACCGTATGTGATAGTGTCTGACATCACACACGCTTTGCAAACGGCAACTGTGTGCATGCTTGCACACGTTTCCTCTCTGTGAACCGTCTCAGATTATGGTGTATATCGCAAACCTTTGTGTTTTACCAACTGTGTGTGCTGTAATGACCTGCACGACGTAATTCTGCCCTTATTTAATTGCTGCTATTTAAAATTGCACCTAATTTAAACTTGAAAGTAGGTTATAGCTTTATTCATATCCATCAGGTTCAAAAAACCAATGCATTATTCGATTCACCGGTACATATGTTTAAGAATTACAGAAGAACCAAATAAAGAATGATGTACCAAGGTTTTATACTTGTACTATTACAGATGGTAAAGAAAGAGGCGACAAACATTCCAGTTGCTGAATAAGGAGAAGCGGAACGGCCCTATTGTGATCTCCTCGATGCAGAAGGCATGCAGGACTCTAGTCCAACCCCTTGTGATGGCCGGCCGCCAATCATGTAGTTTGAGAGGTAATCTTGAGTAAATTTCTTCAGGATCCACTGCAAAAGAAAAAAGATTCAGATATTGTCATCTAACACAACTCATTACGAGCAGTCAAAAGAAGGCTACATGGTTCTTACTTACCATCCTGCAGTTCACTGTTGTCTTGCATAAAGTGTAAACAAATAGTTCGATTTACATCTTTTGACCCATTTTAATAACAATCTTTATCAGTTTCCTCACTTGATGTTGGTTCATGAATATCTCATTGCCCCATACGCAGAAAGGGTCGAAGTGTGGATCTTTGGCAATGATATATGTACCTAAAAGCACGAAGTTAATATTAGAAGCTAAACAACAAGTGAAAAATGATGTAGTACAACACTCCATCCATCCCATTATATAAGATTTTATTACACGTATATCTAGACATCATCAGAACATTAAGGTAACACTCTTCCTTGTTGTTATGTACCCTGGGATTGCATATTTAGTCATTCATTACAATGCATGTTGCTAAACAACAATTAAAAAATGAAAAGGCATGTTAACTGCAATATCCTTAACAACAACCAAATATCGTAATTCATAGTGGTATTGTTGAAACTGTTATTGATGAAATTGAACTGCACGGCAAATAGTTGCACATATAGAGTATCACATTGTGAAGAACTGAAATAAACAATTCATAAGGACATCTCTAGGCGATCCTTAAAAAGTTAAAGGACTAAAACCCTTAGTGGATATATATATACTCCAGCAATTTTTGGCCTTTTCTAGTCGATCCCCTAAACTTAAGGTTGTAAACTTCAACTTGATCAAGTTCAAAGCAGGTTCAACCAAAAGTAGCATGCATCCAAACATAAACATAGATAGTTTTGCATAACCGAACATAAAACATAAATTTAAACTAAGCTAAACTACTTTCGGTCGAAGTAGAGGTCGAGCCAATCCTTCCTTGTCAAGTACGGTGTGCCACGAGCCGGGTTCGGGCCTGTACCGTCGTCAGGGTCGTTGGGGAAGGCACTCCTCCACTCGTCGACGTCGATGTCGATCTCCTCGTCCTCGGGGCCCACCTCGATGCCCTCCACGCCACCGTCGCCGTCGCCTTCGACCTCATCATCAAAGGTGAGCGCGATAACCTCGCCGCCCTCCTCGTCACTGTCCTTGCCGCCTTTGACCTCGTCATCGGAGGAGAGCGCGATAACCTTGCTACCCTCCGTGCCCGCAAAGATCTCCCGCTCCTCCACCATGAGCTCTAGGTGCTGCCGATGGAGCTCTTGCATGTATGCCTCGTCGACAGGCTCAGCCTCGAGGCGCTCCCACGCCTCGCGGTCCTCCTGCGCCATAGCCGAGCTCACCACCCCTTGCTCCGGCGGAACGAGGTGGATCGGACGTGTGTTGAAGGGGTAATTGAGCCTAGTTGTCGCGCCGTGGTAGCGGACCTGCCAACGGCCGTACTCCTTGGCCGCGAGCTCGGCCGTGTGGAAGCTACCGAGCCACTGGCGGGTGCGAGTCTCTTGATCTATAATCTTGGTGACCCACGTCCCCCACCGCCGTTGTCGGACCCCGAGGTAGGACTTCGTTAGCTGTCGGGTCAGGGGAGGACAGGGAAGTCCTCGAACCGGCGTAGGGGCGCGGCGGCTGGCTGATCGGGGGACCGGCGATGGCAGATCGGGCCCGCGAAGGACGACGGGGACACCTCGGCGGCCACCTCACTAGCGTCGGGCGAAAAGGCCGCGATAAACCTCTTTTTGGCCATTGGATCCTCGAGCTCCCAGGCACACAGGCAAAGGTTGAGGATGGAGGCGTCGGCGATGGCGGCGACCTACCAATGGTTTCGAGGGTTGTCTGTGCCTGTGTGAGCCGAGGTTGTGTTTGAGGAAATACTGCGGCAACTAAAAAATTTACAACGCGGGAGTAACAAGGCGGGGCTACTGAAAATTTGGATCAAGGGTGAGCAGATATTTTTGAGATTGCGAGGGATGGAGAGGCGGGAGTAAAATGCCGGGGCTACTGAAAATTTGAATCAAGGGACTGAAGCAGAGCGGGAATAACAGACATCGCACACGGTCTGCACGTACTAATCGTGTGCTATCTAACAATAAAACCTTCCAGGCGGTAGATATTTTCGAGATTGCGAGGGATGCAGTGGCGGGAGTTTTTAGGGAGCGAGCTAGTGTGCTTGAGACGCCGGTTGTGGACTGTAGCCGACGCACCTTCTCGCATAAGCCATAGGTGTACTATACACCGACGGTGCTCCAAGATATTTTGTACTACATCTCACACAGTTGGTGATAATATACTGTGTGGGATCTACTTGATTTGAATTACAAAATGGGGTCACAGCGGCAATGGACGCTGTTTGAATTGCTAGACATTTTATCTCCAGTGAACATGCAACTATATGTGTATCGTAAAAGAATTGGAATTATTCAGGGTTCGTTTGGGCATTTTACACATTAAACTGGTTTTCTAGCCATTTTAGGTGCATAATTCAAAATTAAACTACATGCACATGCTCGGGTGCATACAAATTGGTTGAAAAATCAAATATGTGTCCTTTAGTGCATGCTTAGGTCCCATGCAAGAAATGGGAATGAATTTTTTGGGGTTCGTTTGGCCTTTTTCTGCATTAACTGGGTTTTCTAGGCATTTTATGTGCATAATTAAAATTTGAACTACAAGCACATGCTCCAATGCACTAAAGTTGGTTGAAAAATCACATGTGTGTCCTTGGGTGAATTTCTAGGTCCCATGCAAGAGATGGGAATGAATTTCAAACACCAGGGCGTTGTTGATTGTCGGCAAAACATTGAGATACCTGGTTTTTAAATACTAGTAAATCCAAAACTCGTCTGAAATTGATGAAACTTGGCATGCTATCATGGAGCGGCATCAACATGCCGTGGTGAAAATTTTGTCCCACTTGGGGCAGGTTTGGGTATAAGCTTCACACAAACCAAAGCTTCTCACAACAAGCATGATGATTTCGATAGGGAACGTACCACCTTTGGGGACGGGACGATATCCGTTGCCTCTTATTGCTTTCAAAAATTTTCTAGTGTCAACATAGAACAACAGGAGTGTTGTGTTTAATCATGGAATTTTTTGGGGTTCGTTTGGCCTTTTTTATACATTAACTGGGTTCTCTAGGCATTTTATGTGCATAATTCAAATTTGAACTACAAGCACATGCTCCAATGCACCAAAGTTGGTTGAAAAATCACATGTGTATCCTTGCGTGAATTTCTAGGTCCCATGCAAGAGATGGGAATGAAATTGAAACACCATGGCACTGTTGATTGCTGACAAAATGTTGAGACGCCTGGTTTTTAAAGTCTAGTAAATCCAAAACTCGTATGAAATTCATGAAACTTGGCATGCTATCATTGAGCGGCATCAACATGTCGTGGTAAAAAATTTGTCCCATTTGGGGAAGGATCGGGTATAAGCTTCTCACAAACCAGAGCTTCTCACAACAAGCACATGATGGTTTCGATAGGGAACGTAACACCTTTGGGGACGGGACGATATTCGGTGCCTCTTATTGCTTTCAAAAAATTTCTAGTGTCAACATAGAACAACAGGAGTGTTGTGTTTAATCTTGGAATTTTTCGGGGTTCGTTTGGTCTTTTTATACATTAACTAGGTTTTCTAGGCATTTTGTGTGCATAATTCAAATTTGAACTACAAGCACATGCTCCAATGCACTAAAGTTGGTTGAAAAATCACATTTGTGTCCTTGGGTGAATTTCTAGGTCCCATTCAAGAGATGGGAATGAAATTCAAACACTAGGGCACTATTGATTGCCGGCAAAACGTTGAGATGACTGGTTTTTAAATTCTAGTAAATCCAAAACTCGTCTGAAATTCATGAAACTTGAACTGGTTCGGGTATAAGCTTCTCACAAACCAGAGCTTCTCAAAAGCATGATGGTTTTGATAGGGAACGTCCCACCTTTGGGGACGAAACGATATCCATTGCCTCTTATTGCTTTCAAAAAATTCTAGTGTCAACATAGAACAACAGGAGTGTTGTATCAATTTTTGTGATTTTTCGGGGTTTGTTTGGACATTTTTATGCATTAACTGGCTTTTCTAGGCATTTTATGTGCATAATTTAAATTTGAACTACAAGCACATGCTCCAATGCACTAAGGTTTATTGAAAAATCTAATCTGTGTCCTTGGGTGAATTTCTATGTCCCATGCAAAAAATGGGAATGAAATTCAAACGCTAGGGCATTGTTGATTGCCGACAAAACATTGAGATGCCTGGTTTTAAATTCTAGTATCTAATATTAAAGGGAGGATTGTTTCTCCACTTTTTTTGGTCCATCACGTAGTTTTTTTGTCCATTTCATATGACACGATTTCTCTTGGTTGCCTGTATCGTGTACCTGCAGGTCACCATCAGAACTACCAAAAAAAGATGCTAACAAGCGGAATCGACCTAGGTTGCCTAGGAAAGAGCACACAGCTGCTAGCCAACTGAGCTAACCCATGTTCCATGCAAAAGAAGGAAACTTTTGCTATATGATCACTCCTAGATACAACTCTCAAAGCCTGGGACAAAGTCACAGAAATAAGGAAGGAAAGGGAAGAAAAGAGAAGTGACGTAGTAACAAAAATAAGGAAGGAAAGGGGGAGGATATAAATAAGGAAAGAAAGGAGGGCCTTCTATATATAAAAATAAAAGAAGTGCGAATTAAACAGGTTGCACGTTGGTCAATGAACAGAAAAAGGGCACTGATTGGTGTAAAAGGCCACAATCACCGAACTGGTTCACATACTCAGAATTTGTGTTGAGTGTGGTATAAATTCATGTGGCCTAATGACGTTTTTTGCAGCTCTATTTAAAAAACGAAAGAGATTCTAAAAAAAGTTTAAAAATGAAAGAGAGAAAAGGCGCTCTCTCTACTCATGGCTATGCGCTTTTTATTTTCTTCCACTTCCTTGACATCCTCTTGAATTTGTCACTGATGTTGTCAGTGCCATCATCAGTTGTGTTGACCAAGTGCGTGTCCATACCAATTGTCAGCAAACATATTTTTGCAGAATAAATGTAATAGTGTTATAGTACTATGATACAAACTTAGAATCACTGGTAGAAACCGTCGCAACCAACTTGCGGCGGCACCTCCAGAACGAACAATATTAACTAGATTATGAGAAACTTTATTTTCGTTACGCTCAATTTTGAACGGACCAAATCCATGCAGATCGAGGAGCTCCTTCATCTCCATAATAAGATGTCCACAACGGAACAAACATATGTTGCCTCGCCGCGATTGTTCTTTTGCTTGTGAGCTTTGGGAGGCTCACTGCCATATGGATGTAGATGATAAAGAAGAGTTTAGAAAAGTCATCTCAGTTTTCTTTCAGAAAATTATGAGTATTTTTTGCCACTGTAACTTGGTCAGGGCACGTACAATGCAGTCCCTAGGAATAAAATCCGGCAGTTTTCGCATCGTCCGAACTACTTTCCTAGCATCGACACATAACCTAGAATTGGACACTAGAAAAAAGTATACACAATGTAGCTACAAGTGCCGGATGATTGTGCATGTTAATTTGCTCAGGATTTTAAAGACTCTTGTGTCGTAGAATTGTCACGGCAGATGTCCTAGTGTGAGGACTTAGTCGTGAGGCCAACGCATCTATGTAGTAGCTTGAGAGGGGTTGAGCGGAATCGAGAGACGCAACACAAGACAAGGATTTAGACAGCTTTGGGCCCCGGAAAACATCATCCAGTAATAGCCCTACATGCTGTTTGTGGCTAGGTCTCATTATCATCATCAGGGAGTCACCGGTAAACCGGCTCTTTGTATCTAGCCCTGAAGATTGTTCTTCTTTCCCCTCCCCCTTTGGGGAGCCCTGCCCCTCCTTATATATGTTGAAGGGGCGGGTTACATGTGGAGTCCTATTAGGATTAGGACTAGTATATCTTCTAATACAAACCGGATACAAGTCCGGGTCTTGACTCCTTTTAAGGGAAATATTCCTCACACCTTTTCTCTTAAATCGGCCCACTATTAACATAAACCGGTCTTCTGGGCCTTGGGCCTTGTCATCCATCTGTCCCACCCGCCGGGTTACCAATGAGTTAGGTTGCTTGTAAACCGTCTGGTCAGTGCGGGTCGCCGGTGAATCGCCAAGTCCAGCCGGGTTATACTTCCGGCCGGGTTACACCGCGGGGTATATCCGCGACATTAGCCCCCAAGTTTAGCTTGGATTTATCCATGGTAAACTTATGCTGCAAAATAAACACAAGAACAAATTTGACAGGTTGTGCTCCGGGCTAAGAATTCTTGTAAACTGGCATCTGATCATCCTTAAGTCCTTGTCATTTCCTCTTTCTAGAAAATCAGGGTCAATAAACCAGCTTCATAATCAATTTGCTTGTAGAATAAATATTGTAAATAAAGAATCCATTTGAGTCAGCCTTCAATGCTCTGAGTTGACAAAAATATTGGTCCTCAAATATTCAACTGATATTCAGCCGGCTTGAAAATCTAGAATTCGCCAAGCTATGATTTCCAATATCGGTGGGTTATAAAAACTGATAATTCCGGGTCATGATTGTTGCCAACGCCGGTTCATGATTGTTGCCAACGCCGGTTCATGATTATTGATGACACCGGGTTAATCTGGTTTATTCAAAACTGAGAATTTGAAGATTTTTTCTCCCTTATATCCATATTATCTGTAGCCCCCAAGTCTTGAACAGAACAAAGTGATGACTTAAGACTTGCTTCAATATAAATACTGCCACTTAATAAATCCATGTTGTTGATCCCAGTCGCTTAGTAAAAACTGAATACTCCATACTCTGTAGCCCCCAAGTGCCGGGTTGTCATGCTTGCAGCAACCTGGGACTTGTAATTGCCGGATGCTCAAAAAAATTCAACCAGTGTAGCCCCCAAGGGCCGGGTCATTATGCAATAATGAGCAGGGACTTTATAAATATAATCATGCTTCATTGAAAATAATATCATATGATGTAACTCCACCTTGGGGCTTGAACCCATGTCCAGAAGGTTAAGTGCTTTGTGTTTTACCAACTAAGCAGTAGACCCTTGAATATAACGGAAAGACATGTGTACCTTGAATCATTGATAGGACCAATTGGTAGCCCCCAAGGGCCGGCTCATTACAATGTGATGAGTCGGGTCTTCAATAAGGTGAGCAATTGGTAGCCCCCAAGGAGCAATTGGTAGCCCCCAAGTGTCATGGTGCATGCTTGCAGCGACATGAGACTTGTATATTTAATGTAATCTCAACTTGAATAATGCAACCCTCAAGTGCCGGGTTGTAAGCCTGTAGCGACTCGGGACTATTCCTTCAATTGTAGAAAAAAATTATATCTATTTATAACATAATATCCATTGTGCTTAAAGCGACTCTGAAAACCTCAATCATAATACTGGTTATTGATAACCATAAAAAATCCAGCCATGTTTGGCTATTTGAAGATTTGAATAATATAATCCGGTTTAAAAACCTCAATCATTCAATATCATCATGAAAATCCAGCCAATTTTGGCTATGAAAGATATGAATATCTTATCAGTTGATAAGTAAATCCGGAGTTTAAATACTCGGCGGCTCTTGGCCGATGGTGACTTAATGCGCATTCACTGTAAGCCGGAATTTTTATAACCCGGCGGCTGATAGCCTTTGAGAAAATCCAAAATGGATAACCTTTTTGAAGCATCAATTTTGATGATGAGCTTGAATTTATATGTCATAATTCTGCAAATCCTGCTCAAAGTGTAAATAACATATGCCCGAGCGACTTAACGTCGAAAGCCAGGGTGGGTAGCCACCCAAATGCATCCTTATCTTGCACACAAGTAGATCACAAGAATCCTTGGCGGCTTACCACAGGGCGGGTCATAATGCCCATATAAATAGCCAGGGTTTATAACCAAAGCTGTAATTGAAGATAATCAAATATGACATAGATGATCCATGTGACATTGAATCACCTCGTTGGTTTAACCAATTCTTGCAGTGAGGGTGGTAACCCCAATCTTTGGGTATTGAGAACTCCTTCCTTAATTTGCCAGATTATGATAATAAACCGTATCGGGATATAATAAACACCGGATTTTCCTTATAACACTGGCAACTTGTTAGTCAAAACCAGATCAGGTTAATAAGCGCCGGATTATAACTGATCATGTACAAACAACTTGCCGTTGAAAGTCAAGTCGGGTTAATGAACGCCGGTATATCCATGCACATATGATACATGCTATGATGATGTAAGGATGATGCAACGTATGATGCAATATATGATGATGTATATGTATGATCAAGAGGGTTTAAGCTATGGTTCGGATACGACCAGAGCCCCCATGTAGTCATAATTGTGGCATTGCGCCGATCAAAAGGTGTAACTATGGTTCGAATATGACCAAGCCCCAAGTGATTTCCCTAGTGCCCTTATGCCTATCAAGAGGTGTAACTATAGTTCGAACCCATAGCCCCCAAATGATTTTCCTGGTGGCCTTATGCCTATCAAGAGGTGTAGCTATGGTTCGGATACGACCAAGCCCCCAAGTGATTTTCCTGGTGCCCTTATGCTTATCAAGAGGGTATAAGCTATGGTTCGGATACGACCAGAGCCCCCAAATGATTTCCCTGGTGGCTTTAAGCCTATCAAGAGGTGTGACTATGGTTCGAACATAGCCCCAAGTGATATTGTGAGCTGTGCTCAAGGGATACCCATGTTTGAGCTGTGCTGTGCAGCAGACTCTCTTTGGCCCCTTATGATAATATTGGCTTGATAGCCGGATCAAGAGGTGTAGCTACGGTTCGAATACGACCAAGCCCCAAGTGATATTGTAGAAAGCTTTGATAAGCTGAATCAATGGGTAAACCGAACGCCTCTTTATAAGCAGAAGCCCCCATGTGATCAATAATGTGACATGCCAATAAGGCGGGATACCCATGTTTAAACCGCGCATCATGGCAACAGGTCCTCTTCGGCAACCTTTAACTTTTCTGAGAACTTGAACTTTGCGAGAGATATTTCTTCTTGAACCGGATGTTAAACCGGATATGAAGAGCTTCAAAGCATTATGGGTGACATCTTTCCCTTGAACCGGATTTTAAACCGGAGTCTCCATTTTCAGCTAGAAATTTTCTGACGGCCTTTAAACTTGAACTTGCGAGAAGTTAATTCCTTTTTGAACCGGAAATTTTCTGACGGCCTTCAAATTTTCATCAATATGGCAGTATCCTCTGGGGCCGGGTTATCTTTCCCTCCAACGTCCTGGGGTTCTTGAGTTCACTGAAAACCGGCAACATTTGCTGAGTTACATCATTGTAGCCCCCGAGTCTCAAGACGACTCGGGGAGTTAGCTTGATATTCTTCATACTTGGACGTGATATAAACCGGCATATAGTTGAACAGCAGAAATGCTGGAATATGTTGAAGCCGGAAACAAGGTGGCGAGTTGATAATCTTCGCAATACTTATTGTATATCCCCAGTATGAGTTATTCAATAAACTCTGTAACATGACGGTTATCTTTGCAGTAGACAATTTGTCCTGCATCAAATAATTTATAATCCAAAGTAATTGCTCTTAAATATGTAAAAAAACATACTGGATGGATTTCACCTGATATGTTAAACCGGAAATTATCCGCTGCAGAGTTGATGACCATCACGGTGAAACTGAAATTAATCACGGGCGAGTCGGTCGCGGCGTTTTAAGCCGGCGCGGAAAAGAGAGTCGGCCGCGGTGTAGGAAACGGCACGGACGCGGGCGATTCGGCCGCAAGTGCGGACGACAAGTCAGCCGCGTGTGTTGATGTAACGGGAGCAGCAATTTGCATATGTATCCGTCGAGCAGCATGGCACAGACGAGCTCTATTGCAAAAATAATGTTGACGTATACCTCTTTGCCACACCTTTGTAATGAATAATGGTCTATTTTCTTTCGATGAACGTGGACAGTGGAGTAGCAGTTCCCAGCCCAACTAGTACTAGTGCTTCTAGAAACAGTAGTAGCACTAGCAACCAAAATGTAAATTATCCTTGATCTCACGTGTGGTTCATCTGCTCTTGTGCACGGGCAATTGTCAGCGTCTGAGGACCCTGTAGCACCTTCCCCTCATCCGTGAGTTAGGCCAACTCCACGGCGCGACCCTATCATGTCCGCCCCCATTCGTTTGGAGTAAAAGGGGCAAACGAGACAGCCCAGCGTGCGGGCGCAAACGGACAAATGTCCGGATTCCGTCCGCTTTCGACCCATTCCCGGCCCAAACTTGCGCTCGGTTTGGGGTGAAACGGACGCGCGCGGACGGCCTCGACGCACACCCTTGTCCCCCCCGTGGCCCGCCTGTCGGGGACACTAGCAGTCCCTCCGCTCCCAACGCTTCACCCTCTCTCCCCGCCCCGCCGCCGGCGCCGCCGCTATTCTCCGGCCGCCTCCTCATCGCGCAGCCCCCCCCCCCCCGTCGTCCGTACCAAACCACGTCTCGACATGACCGCCACCACGCCCGCGCTTTCGCCGTAGTTTTGGTCGTCGATCGGAGGAGGTTTGGCCCTCGTCGTCCTTGCCGGTGGCAGAGGGGACACGACTGCCGGCGACGTACCACGGCGGCCGAGTCAGATTCCGACGAGAGCTCCAGAGCGGCCTGTAGCCGGCCGGCAACCACCCTGCTGCGTCGAGGTGATCATCGCGGCCTCTTCGCCACCACGAGCGCAAGGTGTTCGACCTTTTGCCAACAAAGGTATGGACATTGGAGACGAGTTTTTCTACCATCACTTCCTTTGTTCATCGGACGATTCGTCGTCGGATGATGACGATCTTGTGCTGGCTGCACTGGTCGTTCACGACCATATTCAACGGCAGCTTCCTCGGTACAGGGGGTCAGTCCCTGGCCGTGCTCCCAACCTGAACCGCAACAGGGAGAGAGGCCATGCCCTGCTCTATGCAGATTACTTTGCCAACACCCCGCTCTTCAGGCCGGATAAATTTCGTCGCCATTTTCGTATGGCCAGGCATGTGTTCAATCGTATCCGAGAGGGAGTGGTTGCTCATGACCCATACTTCGAGTGCAAGACGGATGCCCTTGGCAAGCTTGGATTCTCCTCCTACCAGAAATGCACCGTGGCCATCCGCATGCTTGCATATGGAATTCCAGGCGATCTGGTGGATGAGTATGTGCGTATGAGTGAGACAACATGTCTGATGTCAATGTACAAGTTTTGCCAGGCTGTGATCGAGATCTTTGTCCCAGAGTACTTGAGGCAGCCAACTGCCGCTGATACAGAGAGATTGTTGGCGACCAACGCAGCTAGAGGCTTTCCAAGTATGCTTGGCAGCATAGATTGTATGCACTGGGAGTGGAAGAACTGTCCATTTGCTTGGCAGGGCCAGTACAAGGGGCATGTTAGCGGGTGCACTGTCATATTAGAAGCGGTGGCATCACAAGATCTTTGGATATGGCATTCTTTCTTCGGCATGGCAGGTTCTCACAATGATATCAACGTGCTGCAGCGTTCTCCAGTCTTCGCGAGGCTTGCAGAAGGCCACTCCCCACCTGTCAACTTTGAGATCAACTGCCACCATTACAACAAGGAATACTATCTAGCAGATGGTATATACCCTCAGTGGTCAACTTTTGTGAAGACAATCTCGAAACCCCAAGGTGAGAAGAGAAAGAGATTTGCCCAAATGCAAGAGAGTGTTAGAAAGGATGTGGAACGTGCTTTTGGTGTGCTTCAATCCCGGTGGGGTATCGTTCGAAACCCTGCACTGTTATGAGATGAAAGGAAGCTTTGGGAGGTGATGACTGCTTGTGTGATCATGCACAGCATGATCGTCGAGGACGAGCGTGATGAGAGTATCTTCGACCAAGGATTTGATTATCAAGGTGAAAATATTGAGCCCCTGCACCAAGACCCGGCCACATTTGAACAGTTTGCCCAATTCCACCGTGAGATGCGTGATTGGCAAACTCATGTGAATCTTCAAAATGACTTGGTTGAGCACGTGTGGGATCACGTTGGCAACCAATAGATGTATTTGTCCATTTTATGTTTAGTCAAGACAATTTCAATTGGGTTGTAAAACTATTTTAATTTTCAGACAAATATTTGGGTTCGAAACTAGTTTTAATGCAAATTTGGGCAATTCTTGACCCCGACGGACAGGATGGGGCAAAAGGATACGGCCGCGCGCTGGGCGCATGGCCACCGCATCCCAGGACAGACTCGGACACGACCTCAAATCTCTATCGAAAAGGATAAAAACAGAACAAAACGGACGTTCGTTTGGGGTCGCGCGGTGAAGTTGGCCTTACAGGTCAGGTTCAGCTCCAGCAACCACAACATCTCCTACCACGTGAGCTCCAGCAGCCGTAGTATGGGACGCGGCAGGTCAGCTCGGCGGCTCACCGTTCAGGGGCGGCTTGGCGGCTCAGGCGGCTCAGGCCGCTGCTGGAGACGAGGGCCGGGAGCGCGCGGAGAGCCGACGGACCCGGAACCAAGGTGGTTTAAAGCCTGAAGTAGAAATCGCAACGGCGGCTCACATGCGTTGAGGCAGAGACGGCCGATGATTGATTTGGCCACAGCAGCGATTTGTCGAGGCAACGGTGGCTCAAGGGTAGTGCAAGAGCGGCTCTCCGGTGGTGCGGCAAAGGCGGCTCCGCACCGCATCGACAGGGACGGGCCGCAGCGGCGGACCAATGGAGGTGATGCAAGGCAGGGCCGCAGCGGAGCCCAGCGACTCAGCGACGAGGTCGCGCGGGGTCTCAGACGACTCCGCCATGGCAGAGGACTGGCCACCAATGAGCCAGCGGAGGCAGGGCGGCGCGGCAGGGGTGCGGCTTGGAGGTGGAGAACGGCGGCGACTCAGCTCGCTGGCTCGACGGAGACCGGCAACTCGGCCGCGGAGTCATACAAACAGCAGCGAAGGAGTCCGAGTCCATCCCCCGTCCACTTCCTCGTCCTAGTAGTTGTTGGTTTGACCATCCACGTCCGTCTCTTTTTTTCATCCATATTTGAGTCAAGGTAGTACTTGAGCTGCTACACCCATCCGAGTCCACCCTGTCAAAAATAGCAACTACTTTTCTTTCGGTAATACTTTCCTTATCACGTACTTCTTCCGATTCTGTGCTTGTTACCGACCAAGCCTGGGTTGGACTCCAACTTGTCCTGCATGCTGCTGTTTTCATGGGAAGATGAGGCCGTGTGTGATGGAACTTCCGATACATTTGGCACAAGTAGACAAATTCATGTCCGTCTCGATGGATCTCTTCGGCTATTGCAACAGAAAAATCAATCTCTCCTCGGATCGACAGATCGCCAAGATGCCTGTAGTGGCGCACAAGTTGTAACCTTAATCTCTGGTCTCCAATTGGTATATGTGAACTCCAAAGTTAATCACCGATCAGATCGAAAAACAATGAATATGCTGGTTCGGCGCCCACTTGTCCCTATGCGATTGTTCCGCGCAGGTTTCTTCCTCAATAGCGAGCTTCGCGATCCTTGGAAAAATCCATTCAAGAACTCAACACCACCATACGCAGGCCCCACGGTGGGCGCCAACTGTCGTAGAATTGTCACGGCAGATGTCCTAGTGTGAGGACTTAGTTGTGAGGCTAACGCATCTATGTAGTAACTTGAGAGGGGTTGAGCGGAATCAAGAGACACAACACAAGATAAGGATTTAGACAGCTTCGGGCCCCGAGAAACATCATCCGGTAATAGGCCTACATGCTGTTTGTGGCTAGGTCTCATTATCATCATCAGGGAGTCACCGGTAAACCGGCTCTTTGTATCTAGCCTTGAAGATTGTTCTTCTTTCCCCTCCCCCTTTGGGGAGCCCTGCCCCTCCTTATATATGTTGAAGGGGCGGGTTACATGTGGAGTCCTATTAGGATTAGGACTAGTCTATCTTCTAATACAAACCGGATACAAGTCCGGGTCTTGACTCCTTTTAAGGGAAATATTCCTCACATCTTTTCTCTTAAACCGGTCCACTATTAACATAAACTGGTCTTCTGGGCCTTGGGCCTTATCATCGATCTGGCCCGCCCGCCGAGTTACCAATGAGTCAGGTTGCTTGTAAACCGTTTGGTCAGTGCGGGTCGCCGGTGAATCGCCAAGTCCAGCCGGGTTATACTTCCGGCCAGGTTACACCGCGGGGCATCTGTTTGCCGTTAGCTATTAATGATATCCATGTATGATAACAGATTCTACATAAGTTTGTCCATCAATGCTAGCCTACATAGATAGTGTGTTATGTGGTGAATTAACTCATCATTTTTGGATTGATCACATTTGGGTGCATTGTGATCACATAGACATGACAGCTATCGCCGACAAGGGCGGGGAAGAGGAGAAGCAATGAAATGGCAAGGGGCATGTGATATTGATTTTCATCCATTGCAACGCACAGGCCTTTCTGCTAGTAAATCCAAAATTCGTATGAAATTCATGAAACTTGGCATGCTATCAAGGAGTGGCATCAATATGTCGTGTTAAATTTGTTTCCCATTCGGGGCAGGTTCAGATATACGCTTCTCACAAACCAGAGCTTCTCACAACAAGCATGATGGTTTCGGTAGGGAACATCCCACCTTTGGGGACGAAACGATATCCATTGCCTCTTATTGCTTTTAAAAAAAAAATTCGTGTCAACATAGAACAACAGGAGTGTTGTGTCAATTTTTGGGATTTTTCGGGGTTCGCTTGGACATTTTTATGCATTAGCTGAGTTTTCAATGCATTTATGTGCATAAATCAAATTTGAACTACATGCACATGCTCCAGTGCATATAAATTGGTTGAAAAATCAAATATGTGTCCTTAGGTGCATGCTTAGGTCTCATGTAAGAAATGAGAATGAATTTCAAACACCAGAGCACCGTTGATTGCCGGCAAAACATTGAGATGCCTGGTTTTTAATTCTAGTAAATCCAAAACTCATCTGAAATTCATGAAACTTGGCATGATTTCAGGGAGCGGCATCAACATGCCGTCTTAAAAATTTTCGTCCCATTTGGGGCAGGTTTGGGTATATGATTTTCACAAACCTGAGGTTCTCACAACAAGCATCATGGTTTCGGTAGGGAACATCCCACCTTTGGGGACGAAACGATATCCACTGCCTCTTATTGCTTCCAAAAAAATTCTCGTGTCAACATAGAACAACAGGAGTGGTGTGTCAATTTTTGTGATTTTTCGGGGTTCGTTTGGACATTTTTATGCATCAACTGAGTTTTCAATGCATTATGTGCATAATTCAAATTTGAACTACATGCACATGCTCTAGTGCATATAAATTGGTTGAAAAATCAAATATGTGTCCTTGGGTGCATGATTAGGTCCCATGCAAGAAATAGGAATGAATTTCAAACACTAGGGCACCATTGATTGCCGGCAAAACATTGAGATGCCTGGTTTTTAAATTCTAGTAAATCCAAAACTCGTTTGAAATTTATGAAACTTGGCATGCTATCATGGAACGGCACCTGACATGATGTAGTATTTTTCGTGTCCATTTTGAGAGAAGGCCCACTCGAATAGTGACAGCCAACAAAGGCATTTTGAAAAAATAGCTGCCACTTTAATATCTCAAACGTTTGTATAATTCAATCCGTGTGCATTCTGTTAACCATTCACGTGACGCCATGTGTCTTAGTTTTAATGTCTGTAGGAGGTGCCATGCGGACAGCTGCTTGACCTTGACTGAACAGGAGGCGTGCGAGCGTAGTCTAGTGCGCAGGCTGACCGAGAGGCATGCAAGCTGTCCTCCAATGCACAGGCTCACCGGGAAGCGTGCGAGTTGTACACTGTGCATGCTCACTAGGAAGCAAGCCCTTTGACTTCCATGTCCCCCCGCCTTCCTCTCCATTAATGGCGCCCGAGTCGCTGTTTAATACGAGCGGCCTTACTGTTCGCCTCCCATTCCCCTCCCTCCCGCAGACCTCCACCAATGTCATGGCGCAGAATGATCATCTGTCACTAGTCTTCAAGTTAGGTGAAATCGATTCCGAGCCGGAGGGGATAGAAAATAAGGAGCAATGGGGCCTCATGGACATGGCCCAGAATGAGCTGGCCGCAGCGATTGCTGCCCCCGCTTCCGTCCCAGCTCCCATCCCCGTGCCCGCGCCAGCGACCATCCCCGTAGCATTGACGGGCTGGTCGCCGAGCACTATCGCAGAGCTGGAAGCCGCGGGCGTCAGCGAGGTCTCCGCGGACCCACGCGAGCTCATGTACATGCCAGCGCCAGCGCTCGTGCCCGTGCGCGCCCCTCCACCCACCGTGGCGCCGGTCCCTGTGTGTTTGGTTGCACCCATCATGCCCGTGCCCGTGCGCGCGCCCCCCTCAGTGGCATGGGACACTGCCATCGACCGCTACCTCTCAGCGGCGCCAGTTGCCGTCCTCCCGCGCCCCGCCCATCGATCGCGCGACGACATGATGTTTGGTTTACAAGTGAAGAACATTTGTGCTGCCTTGAGGACTTCAACAACGGCGTCCTGGAGGACAACGACGGCGCGGCACGCCGCCTCCGCCGCCGCCGGAAATAGTTTTTGGGGGGTTTAATACTGTATCTCCAATTCTCGATCATATGAATATAAATTCGCAGTGTGACTGAATGAAAGATATGGTTTGAACGAACTTGCGTTTTTCTCTCTTAATGTACAGACTTATCAAACAATTTTCTTTTGATAAAATGTCAATGGTTTTTAAATATAAAACACTCATCGCAAACATTTTAGTTAGAACACCCGTATGCAAACCGACAGCTTCCCCAGAAAGCCAAGGGAAAATATGCCGAGCAGGATTTATGCATCCCTTCAACGCAAACGATTGTTTTGCATGACCCGTGTGCAACCACGTACAAACAATTGGGTAAGATTTGCATATCTGTCATTTTGGGTATGTTGCCATTTGTCAAACTGGAAAGATTGACATTTGTTTATCTAGTAACATTGCCATTTGTCAACCTTGTAACACTATGATTTGTCAAAATATGCAGCTACAAATCACTAGCACTATCTAATTTTTGCAACTAAAATCACTAGCACTGTTCATATGGACACCACTAGCAGGCGTGAGTTGATGGACGCATATGAAAATGTACCATTGATTACATACAACAAGTCATCAACCCACAATGACAACGAGGATACACATTAGATTATAGATCATTTCCAACAAAACATTCTAGTAAAGTTTTTCTCACACAACAAATAACAAAGCGATGAAATGAACTTCAGCTCAACCACTCGTCGGCATTGGAAACGCTTGCTTTGAACCAAAAGTGATTCTCTGGGAAGGTCCGGCTACTGTCAATCTCGAGACCAACGCAGGACTGATCATCGAGGCTGAAGCGGCCTATGTCAGGACTCATATTGGGACAGTAGGGAAGCATAGTAGTGTCCGAGGTGTAGATACAGTTGCTTCTCATAAATGGTAGTAATGTTGTGTCAACATCAGTTGGATCGCCTTCCACAATCATTGGATAGTTTTGTCCAAGGAAGAGTGAGTTTCCTCCAGGACTTCCAATACTAAACCAGGGAGAAGGTGTTGGCGCTAGTACACTAGTATCCATCCCGAATACCCTGCAACAGATGTTGGAATAGGTCCGGAGAGTGCGACCATGCGAAACAACACCTGCTTCCTTAGTAACATTAGCAGTGCCTTGTATACAGACAAGAAGAGGTGATCCATCGGAATAAGTTTCAGGCGCCACTGAGTATATGGGTCCTGCTCATCCTCATGCTCGTGATCATCAGCATCGTCATCTCCCCATTGGTTATAAAAATTTTCAAGTATAGGTGGTGGAATGTTCACAGGACATTGGAAACACAAAAAGGTTAATTAGTAAAGGGAAACTAGCTAACCCGCATGCATGTGGATGAAACAATTATAATTATGGTGGAAGACAAACGTACCGAAAGCATCAGGATTCCATGCAAAAACAGTGCCACGAGTGGTGGCAGCAAACACAAGACCCTCATATTGAATTGCATCACAATACTCATCCGTGTACAGTGATACGTCTCCAACGTATCTATAATTTTTTATTGTTCCATGCTATTATATTATCTGTTTTGGATGTTTAATGGGCTTTAATATGCACTTTTATATTATTTTTGGGACTAACCTATTAACCGAAGGCCCAGTGCCAGTTTCTGTTTTTTTGCCTATTTGAGAGTTCCACAGAAAAGGGATACCAAATGGACTAAAACCTTCGCGATGATCTTTCTTGGACCGAAAGCAATCCATAAGACTTGGAGTCGAAGTCTGGAACTCCACGAGGCGGCCACGAGTCAGGAGGGCGCGCCCGGGGGGTAGCGCACCCCCCACCCTCATGGGCCCCTCGTACTTCCACCGACATACTACTTTAACCTATATATACTCTTATACCCTAGATCGATCGCAGAGAGCCACGAAACCACTTTTCCACCGCCGCAACCTTCTGTACCCGTGAGATCCCATCTTGGGACCTTTTCCGGCGATCTGCCGGAGGGGGGATCGATCACGGAGGGCTTCTACATCAACATCATTGCCTCTCTGATGAAGGGTGAGTAGTTTACCACAGACCTTCGGGTCCATAGTTATTATCTAGATGGCTTCTTCTCTCTCTTTGATTCTCAATACAAAGTTCTCCTCGATGTTCTTGGAGATCTATTCAATGTAATACTCTTTTCCGGTGTGTTTGCCGAGATTCGATGGATTGTTGATTTATGAACAAGATTATCTATGAATATTATTTGGTTCTTCTCTGAATTCTTATATGCATGATTTGATATCTTTGCAAGTCTCTTTGAATTATCGGTTTAGTTTGGCCTACTAGATTGATCTTTCTTGCAATGGGAGAAGTGCTTAGCTTTGGGTTCAATCTTGCGGTGTCCTTTCCCAGTGACAGTAGGGGCAGCAAGGCACGTATTGTATTGTTGCCATCGAGGATAAAAAGATGGGGTTTATATCATACTGTTTGAGTTTATCCCTCTACATCATGTCATCTTGCTTAATGTGTTACTCTGTTCTTATGAACTTAATACTCTAAAAGCATGCTGGATAGCGGTCGATGTGTGGAGTAATAGTAGTAGATGCATAATCATTTCGGTCTACTTGACACAGACGTGATGCCTATATTCATTATCATTGCCTTAGATATCTTCATAACTATGTGCTTTTCTATCAATTGCTCGGCAGTAATTTGTTCACCCACCGTAATACATGCTATCTTGAGAGAAGCCACTAGTGAAACCTATGGCCCCCGGGTCTCTTTCTTATTATATTGCATCTCTTTTATTTACATCGCATCTCGTTTACTATTTTGCAATCTTTACTTTCCAATCTATACAACAAAAATACCAAAAATATTTACTTTACTATATTTATTAGATCTCACTTTTGCGAGTGACCGTGAAGGGATTGACAACCCCTTTATTGCATTGGTTGCAAGGTTCTCGATTGTTTGTGAAGGTACTAGGTGACTTGTGCGTTGTCTCCTACTGGATTGATACCTTGGTTCTCAAAACTGAGGGAAATACTTACGTTACTTTGCTGCATCACCCTTTCCTCTTCAAGGGAAAACCAACGCATGCTCAAGAGGTAGTGTAGGATCGAAAGTATGTCTAGAGGGGGGTGATTAGACTACTTGACCAAATAAAAACTTAACCTTTTTCCAATTTTAGTTCTTGGCAGATTTTATCTATTTTAGGACAAGTCAAGCAATCATCACACAATTCAAGCAAGCATGCAAAGAGTATATTGGCAGCGGAAAGTAAAGCATGCAACTTGCAAGAATGTAAAGGGAAGGGTTTGGAGAATTCAAACGCAATTGGAGACACGGATGTTTTTCCCGTGGTTCGGATAGGTGGTGCTATCCTACATCCACGTTGATGGAGACTTCAACCCACAAAGGGTAACGGTTGCGAGAGTCCACGGAGGGCTCCACCCACAAAGGGTAACGGTTGCGCGAGTCCACACAGGGCTCCACCCACGAAGGGTCCACGAAGAAGCAACCACCCACAAAGGGTCCACGAAGAAGCAACCTTGTCTATCCCACCATGGCCATCGCCCACACAGGACTTGCCTCACTAGCGGTAGATCTTCACGAAGTAGGCGATCTCCTTACCCTTACAAACTCCTTGGTTCAACTCCACAATCTTGTTGGAGGCTCCCAAGTGACACCTAGCCAATCTAGGAGACACCACTCTCCAAGAAGTAACAAATGGTGTGTAGGTAATGAACTCCTTGCTCTTGTGCTTCAAATGATAGTCTCCCCAACACTCAACTCTCTCTCATAGGATTTGGATTTTGTGGAAAGGAGATTTGAGTGGAAAGCAACTTGGAGAGGCTAGAGATCAAGATTCATATGGTAGGAATGGAATATCTTGGTCTCAACACATGAGTAGGTGGTTCTCTCTCAGAACATATGAGTTGGAATGGTGTATTTGTTCTGATGGCTCTCTCTTCGAATGAAGAGGAGGTGGAGGGGTATATATAGCCTCCACACAAAATCCAACCGTTACACACAGTTTTCCAATCTCGGTGGGACCGAATCAACAAACTCGGTCGGACCGAAAATGTAAACCTAGTGACCGTTAGAGATTTTCGGTGGGACTGACATGCAACTCGGTAGGACCGATATGGTTAGGGTTTGGGCATAACGTAATCTCGGTGAGACCGATTACACAAACTCGGTGAGACCGAATTTGGTAATTAGCTAACCAGAGAGTTGGTCAGGCAAACTCGGTGGGACCGATTTCCTCTTTCGGTGAGACCGAAAAGTTACAAAGGGAAACACTGAATTTACATTGCAATCTCGGTGGGACCGATTCGCTCTTTCGGTGAGACCGAAAAGTTACGAACGGGAAACAGAGAGTTTGCAATCCCATCTCGGTGAGACCGAGATCCCTATCGGTAGAACCGAATTGCTAGGGTTTGGCAGTGGCTTATGACAAGTGAAACTCGGTGGCGCCGGATAGGAAGAATCGGTAGGACCGAGTTTGGCTTAGGGTTTAGGTCATATGTGGATATGGGAAAGTAGTTGAGGGTTTTGGAGCATATCACCAAGCACATGAAGCAAGAGGCTCATTAAGCAACACCTCATCCCTCCTTGATAGTATTGGCTTTTCCTAAAGACTCAATGTGATCTTGGATCACTAAAATATAAAATGAAGAGTCTTGAGCTTTTGAGCTTGAGCCAATCCTTTGTCCTTAGCATTTTGAGGGTTCCACTTTCACATCCATGCCATGCCAATCATTGAGCTTTCCTGAAATAATCATCTTGGAATAGCATTAGCTCAATGAGCTATATGTTGTTATGAATTACCAAAACCACCTAGGGATAGTTGCACTTTCAATCTCCCCCTTTTTGGTAATTGATGACAACATATAGATCAAAGCTTTGACAAATGATAATAAGCATGAAATATATCGTCGCTTTGAGAAGTATGTGATAAGTAAGAGCTCCCCCTAAGTTTGTGCATATTTAAAGTTTGCTTTGGACTGCAAATGCACAAGGAGTTAGAGTCATGGGTTACTCTTCCATGTCACATACATCTTGGTGGAGCGCTTAAAATGATAAGAATGAAATACATGCACTCATCACCAAGAATAGTGAATGATCACATAAGATAGATAAGATAATAGCATTAAGCAAGCATTAAGTGTAGCTTATGATCAAACACATGATCATCAATGCCTCACAAGCAATGGCATAGTATCTCAAGCACTCAAAAGCAAACAAGTTCAAAAAACCACCAAATAAAGCAAGAGAGAAAAGCAACACTCTCTCTCTCGAAGCCTATGATCTATACATCTTCTCCCCCTTTGGCAACAAGTTACCAAAAAGTTCCTAGAAAAAGCATAGTGCTAGATCGACGCTCAGGCTTGATCTTCTGGTGGTGGTGGAGTCCGGATCACTCCAAGGACGAAGGCTTCTGTAGACGCTGAAGTAGACGCTGGAGTTGGAGCTGAAGTAGATGCTGGAGCTGGTGGAACTGAGGCTGTAGCTGGTGCTGAGGTGGTGGCTCTGGTGGCAGCAACTGGCACGGCAGACGACCTCGGACCTCGTGGCACTCTGGCAAAGGCATCAGTGGTAGTCCTGCCTCTCCTCTCCTGCATGTCATCCTGGAGCTGCTCCACTGCAGTCTGAATCTCTGTCACCTTGACATCCAAGTCATAGAACTTTTGTTCCATGATTCTCTCTAGGCTTGCCTGGTTTTGAGTTAGGGTGGATAGTCCTTTCTCAATCCGCAGGGTGGATGCAATCAGGTAACCAAGCTGCTCTTGTTTGGTCTTCAAGAAATACTCAGATGCCTCCTCTTGAGTTGGCATCTTGGCAGCTTTCTCCTTCCTTGCCTTCTCCTTCTTTGCTTGTGCTTGGGCAGACGATGGCTCATTCTCAGTCATGACAACTTGATTGTCCTCAAAATCTGGACGGATGGGTAGGTGTTCCTTGTCCAATAAATATATGCCCGTGCCCATCTTAGAGTTGATGAGCTCCTGAATTTGAGGTGCATATCCACAGCTCCTCTTCTGATCTGCTGCAGTCCTCTTGATAGTCTCTACTATGAGGCTCATGACCTTGAATTTCTGTGGCACATCAAATACGTGAAGCAAGTTGATTGCATGGCCTCTGATCATCTTGTGATCTCCAGACTTGGGTAATAAGGTGTGCCTCAATATCCAATTGATGGTTGGCAGCCCTGACAGAAGATAATGCACTGAGCCAAATTTGAAAGTGTCAAGAGCTTCATTTGGAATTTCCTTGTACATGTTGGACATTGAGTTATGATCCATCTTTTTCTTGGCATAAATGTCCAAGTCATCTGCTTGCTCCTCTGGGGCATTGATCAGTTGAGCCCATTCAGCAACTGTAGATTGGTACCTCGTACCCTCAGACATCCAAGTTATCCTCCCATCTAGATAAAAGTGTGCCGTGGAGTAGAATTGCATGATAAGCTCCTCGTTCCACTTTGTGAGCTTCTGCCCAACAAAGTCAGCAACTCCACAAGCACTAAAGCTGTCATACACTCCAGGGTAGTGTTCCTCATTTTCCTTCATGTAGGTCCAGTCGACCCATCTCATGTCACAAACAATGGGCTTCTTATCTAGCAGCACTGTCTCATAGAAGTCCTGTTGTTCCTTGGTATGAAATCTGTAATCCACAGCAGTCCTTCTCCTTGAAGCATACGGGTCTGCTTCTCTCCACTTCCTCAGCCCTGAATCTCTCCTGAGCTTCATGTCCTCAGCCACAGGATGAGCATCGTTGTGGTCTGGGATCTTGGGCTTGAGCTTTCTAAGAACTTTCTCTTCATCCTCTTCTTCAGCAACAGTCTCAGGCACTGGGGCCTTGTTCTTCTCATCTGCAGGAATGCTCCTTGTATTCCTCTTTGGTTTTGGCTTGGAGGTAGCTTTGGGCTTAGATGCAGTAGCCCCTGATCTTATGGCATCACCCATCAGCTTGGGTGCCTTAGGTGCTGGTGCAGCTACCTCTTCCTCTTCCATGATGGAAGCCTTTCCTAGCACTCTGGCTACGGTCTTCTTGACCCTTTCCTTCCTCTTCTTGCCTTCTGCAGCAACTGGCTCTTTGGGAGTGGGCTTCTCAGTTGAGGCTCTAGCCTTTGACATAGGTTGCCTGCCTGCTGGCCTTTTGATCTTTAGACCTGGCTTTGTGCCTTGAGCTGGCTCAACTCTCTTTGATGTGGTCTCTTCCTCTGCCACATAATCTTCATCTTCAGAATCAGAAGTTCTCTTCTTCCTTTGTCTAGTGGCAGCTTTTGGCAGATTGCTTGGGGTACTTCTGCTGCCATCATCTGAAGAGCTGGAGGGACTAGTGCCCTCACTCATCTGCACTTGCTGCTCTGACAAGTTCTGGCTGTCACTCTGATCAGACATGTTGCAAGCTCTGACTGCTGACCCTGTGAATAGTTTATAGATGAGGTAGAATAGATGAGCATCACAAAATGCAGAGATTTTTGCAAAAGAATGATTCAAAAATTTAGTTTTAGTTTCCCACTGAAATCATCTCGGATCTACCGATTTTTAAACTCGGTGATACCGAAGCAGTTTTGGCACCTAAACTAGTGAACTCGGTCAGACCGAGTCACAGTTCGGTGGCACCGAGACTGCTAGGGTTTCACCGAGTTCCAAAATCGGTCACACCGATAAGTAATTCTCGGTCAGACCGAGTCTCACTTGTGCAATGGCATAAGCCAAATCGGTGGGACCGAGTTTTTCAACTCGGTGGATCCGAGATGGTTTCGGCGGAAACCTAACCCTAAAATTTTCGAATCAAAGCTAATCTACGAGCGTATTGACTGGATAGGAGTGTTTCAATCGTGGCAAGAATCATGATGATCACAATGTGCTGAGAATTGGATTGGAGAATAGCACAAAGATCGAGTCCATACCCTAGCTCGGCAGAGACTCGCTACGGCGGCAACGGCGGGGCAGAATTCCGTTGACGGCGACGGAGACCAGCGACTGGAGGCGGCTGGCAGCGAGAAGACGATCCGGAGACCACGTTGGCAGAGCAGGCTATCGCGCGGGCGAAGGGGTTCAGAGAAATTTCCAAATTTTGCCCGTGACTATATATAGCCCGACCCTGTCGGTGTGACCGAGTGGAACAACTCGGTGGCACCGAGATTCATAACTGCATGCAGTTACTGAAACTCGGTGTGACCAAAATGTTCAAATCGGTTGCACCGAGATCGAAAACCTAGATCAACTTAATGATCTCGGTAGGACCGAAAGTGGGGTATCGGTCAGACCGAGAATCATAAAGAGGTTTTGGAAGTTTAAGTCTATGACGAATCGGGGACTCCGAGCGCTCCTCACACAGAGTGGTTCAAATCTGACTTGATCAAATTTTGTGATGCAGCATGAATAGAGTTTGAGACGAGAAAAGCATAGATAGCTAGAGGAGGTTCTTAGGCATTCTTGTCCATCCACTTGGCAAAGGAAATAAACCCAAACGATCAAAACAACAAGTGTATGTCCTCGAATGAGTAAAATATGCAACCAGCATGCTCACACAATAAGATGGCAAATGAAATATGTGGCAAGGCATGCACAACCAATTCTAGCATCTATCAAGCAATTTGCGATGACAAGGTCATCTATATATGAGTATATTGACTTAGGAGTCAAGTGATAACACTTGATCATAGGTCATACTCATCGTTTAAGCTCAAGTGGGGTTACCACTTTTACATAAAGCATTGTTGTGTTCACATCTTTAGAGTTGCTTTAGCTCAAGTCTTAGAGTAAAGCTCCCCCTAGATGTGATATCCCCCTTGGAGGGATGAACTAACCTTGGGTTTCGTCGATGATGACTTCATGTAGATGTTGAAGATGTGGATGCTCAATGTTGATGTAGATCACTTGGAGCTATCCATTTGAGTGAATTGCACTTTCAATACCTACATGGGTTAGTCCCACAAGGAACAAACAAGGATATCCATAGACATAGAGTGATGCACACACAAGATGATGTCCATGAAAACTTTTAGGTTACCTTGTCCCTTGTCTTACCAACAAGAGGGTTTGTGACTCCTTGAACTAGTGCAGGATGTGGAAGTTGATTGCACTTGTTCTTGGCAAAATGATAAGAGTGAAGTATGTTGGCGGAGTCACCCTCAAGGACTCTCTAGTTCTTCTTCTTTTGGATCCACATCATCTTGATGGGAATCCTTGGAGTTGTAGCCATACTTGATGAAGTGGAACTTGAAGTAGTCTTGGGAATCCACTTGACTAAGGTCTTAGGAGCTTCTTCAAATGCGTCAATTTCCTCTTGAAGCTTGTCCTTGCCTTTTTGCTTGTAGTCTTGTGGTGGAAGATCATCTTGAGCTTGTGTCCCCTTGAAAGAAGTATCATACTTCTCTTGTTGAGGAACAAACTTTGTCTTGGGGTATTGATCTTCTTCCCACTCAACTCCATTGGCATTGAACTTTCGTTCAAAACCAACGCCTTGATTCTTCCGGTGCATTCCTTGCTTGCGCACAATTTCCTCGAATTGCTTGCTCCCGGCAAGGCTTTTGTACACTCCTTTCTCTATAATTCCCTTCAATAAGCTATTTTCTTGCTCAAGTGTAACTTGTCTAAGAGAGTCATTAGTGGAATCAAGAGAACTACTAGAAGCAACAATATTGGATTTAGCATGATCATTGTTACTGCTAGAGGAAGAATCTTTCTTGTTCTTGTTACTAGACTTGACTTGAGGCATGTAAGTGGATAAGAGTAAATGCTTGGCAATGTAAGAAGAACTTTTCTTGCGGAGATCATCATTGATTGCTTTTAAGAACTCCGGCTCTTGCTCAAGATTGAGCTTTTCAAAGCGTAATTTCTCATGAGCTCTTAAAAGTTCTCGATGATCTTCGAAGATAGTTTCATGAGCTAAATTAAGAGTGTTTAGTTCTTTAGTTAGAGCCTCAATCTTTTCCTTATCATTGTCATTCGTTTTATCTTGATTAGCATGATTAATTGACATTTCATCATTAGAGTTGTCAATAAGCAAATCATCACCTAACAAGTCATCTTCATCACTATTGAAATCAACATACTCGGGGTGTGTTACCTTAGGACCTTTGGCCATGAAGCATCTTCCAATTCCTTCATTTGGTGAGTCAAATATGTCGTAGGAGTTGGTTGACACAAGTGCTAGACCGGCAGCACCTTCATCTTGAGTATCTTCGGAGTCGGAGTGATAACTTCTCTCGGAATGGCTGTCGGAGTCGGAGCCGGATACCCATTCACCAACATGAGCTTGATGTCTTCGTCTTGTGTAGCTCCTTGATGATTTTTCCTTCCTTTCCGAATCCTTGCTTCTCCGTGAGTATCTTCGTTCATAACGATCATCTCTACTCCTTCTCTCTCTTGGTGGTGATTCTTTGCTTCTTCTTTTTAGAGAATCTTCTCTTCTCTTGTAGGGAGCCATACACTCATTGGAATAGTGTCCGGGTCTTCCACAACTGTAGCAGTTTCGCTCTCGACTAGAAGATCTTTTGTCATTGTAGGACCTTGACTTGAAGCTTCTATCTTTGCTTCTACTCTTGTAGAACTTGTTGAAGTTCTTCACCATTAAGCTCAATTCATCATTGAAGTCTTGTTTCTCACTTGATGATGTAGGGGCTTCACATGAGGCTTTATAGGCACCACTTGATTTGTTGTGAAGTTCATCTTTATCCTTAAGTGACATCTCATGAGCAACAATTCTTCCAATCACCTCCGTTGGCTTGAGATCTTTGTAATTGGGCATCATTTGGATCAATGTGCACACAGTATCATATTTTCCATCCAAGGCTCTTAGAATCTTCTTGATGATGAATCTATCGGTCATCTCTTCACTTCCTAAGCCGGCAATATCATTTGTGATGAGAGCAAGCCTAGAGTACATTTCAGCGACACCTTCACCATCCTTCATCTTGAACTTGTCAAGTTGGCTCTGAAGCACATCCAACTTGGATTCCTTGATGGAGTCGGTACCTTCGTGCATATCAATCAAAGTGTCCCAAATTTCCTTCGCATTCTCAAGACGGCTGATTTTGTTGAATTCTTCGGGGCACAATCTGAAGGAAATATGCCCTAGAGGCAATAATAAAGTTATTATTTATTTCCTTATATCATGATAAATGTTTATTATTCATGCTAGAATTGTATTAACCGGAAACATAATACATGTGTGAATACATAGACAAACTTAGTGTCACTAGTATGCCTCTACTTGACTAGCTCGTTAATCAAAGATGGTTATGTTTCCTGACCATGAACAAAGTGTTGTTATTTGATTAACGAGGTCACATCATTAGTTGAATGATCTGATTGGCATGACCCATTCCATTAGCTTAGCACCCGATCGTTTAGTATGTTGCTATTGCTTTCTTCATGACTTATACATGTTCCTATAACTATGAGATTATGCACCTCCCGTTTACCGGAGGAACACTTTGGGTGCTACCAAACGTCACAACGTAACTGGGTGATTATAAAGGAGTACTACAGGTGTCTCCAAAGGTACATGTTGGGTTGGCGTATTTTGAGATTAGGATTTGTCACTCCGATTGTCGGAGAGGTATCTCTGGGCCCTCTCGGTAATGCACATCACATAAGCCTTGCAAGCATTACAACTAATATGTTAGTTGTGAGATGATGTATTACGGAACGAGTAAAGAGACTTGCCGGTAACGAGATTGAACTAGGTATTGGATACCGACGATCGAATCTCGGGCAAGTAACATACCGATGACAAAGGGAACAACGTATGTTGTTATGCGGTCTGACCGATAAAGATCTTCGTAGAATATGTAGGAGCCAATATGGGCGTCCAGGTCCCACTATTGGTTATTGACCGGAGACGTGTCTCGGTCATGTCTACATTGTTCTCGAACCCGCAGGGTCCGCACGCTTAAGGTTACGATGACAGTTATATTATGAGTTTATGCATTTTGATGTACCGAAGGTTGTTCGGAGTCCCGGATGTGATCACGGACATGACGAGGAGTCTCGAAATGGTCGAGACGTAAATATTGATATATTGGAAGCCTATGTTTGGATATCGGAAGTGTTCCGGGTGAAATCGGGATTTTACCGGAGTACCGGGAGGTTACCGGAACCCCCCGGGAGCCATATGGGCCTTAATGGACTTTAGTGGAAAGGAGAAAGGGGCAGCCCAAGGTGGCCGCGCGCCTCCCCCCTCCCCTAGTCCTATTAGGACTAGGAGAGGTGGCCGGCCCCCCTCTCCCTCTTTCCCCCTCGGGGAATCCTAGTCCAACTAGGATTGGGGGGAGAGTCCTACTCCCGGAAGGAGTAGGACTCCTCCTGCGCCCTCCTCCTGGCCGGCGCCCCCCTCCCCCTTGGCTCCTTTATATACTGAGGCAGAGGCACCCCAGAAACACACAAGTTGATCCACGTGATCTATTCCTTAGCCGTGTGCGGTGCCCCCAGCCACCATATTCCTCGATAATACTGTAGCGGAGTTTAGGCGAAGCCCTGCTGCTGTAGTACATCAAGATCGTCACCACGCCGTCGTGCTGACGGAACTCTTCCCCGACACTTTGCTGGATCGGAGTCCGGGGATCGTCATCGAGCTGAACGTGTGCTCGAACTCGGAGGTGCCGTAGTTTCGGTGCTTGATCGGTCGAATCGGGAAGACGTACGACTACTTCCTCTACGTTGCGTCAACGCTTCCGCAGTCGGTCTGCGTGGGTACATAGACAACACTCTCCCCTCTCATTGCTATGCATCACCATGATCTTGCGTGTGCGTAGGAAAATTTTTGAAATTACTACGAAACCCAACAGTGGCATCCGAGCCTAGGTTATTTATGTTGATGTTATATGCACGAGTAGAACACAAGTGAGTTGTTGGCGATATAAGTCATACTGCCTACCAGCATGTCATACTTTGGTTCGGCGGCATTGTTGGACGAGACGACCCGGACCAACATTACGTGTACGCTTATGCGAGACCGGTTTCCCCGGTGTGCTTTGCACATAGGTGGCTTGCGGGCGACTGTCTCTCCAACTTTAGTTGAACCAAGTATGGCTACGCCCGGTCCTTGCGAAGGTTAAAATGGAGTCTATTTGACAAACTATCGTTGTGGTTTTGATGCGTAGGTGAGATTGTTTCTTGCTTAAGCCCGTAGCAGCCACGTAAAACTTGCAACAACAAAGTAGAAGACGTCTAACTTGTTTTTGCAGGGCATGTTGTGATGTGATATGGTCAAGACATGATGCTGAATTTTATTGTATGAGATGATCATGTTTTGTAACCGAGTTATCGGCAACTGGCAGGAGCCATATGGTTGTCGCTTTATTGTATGCAATGCAATCGCGATGTAATGCTTTACTTTATTACTAAACGGTAGTGATAGTCGTGGAAGCATAAGTTTGGCGAGACGACAACGATGCTACGATGGAGATCAAGGTGTCGCGCCGGTGACGATGGTGATCATAACGGTGCTTCGGAGATGGAGATCACAAGCACAAGATGATGATGGCCATATCATATCACTTATATTGATTGCATGTGATGTTTATCCTTTTATGCATCTTATCTTGCTTTGATTGACGGTAGCATTATAATATGATCTCTCACTAAATTATCAAGAAGTGTTCTCCCTGAGTATGCACCATTGCCAAAGTTCGTCGTGCCCAGACACCACGTCATGATCGGGTGTCATAAGCTCTACGTCCATCTACAACGGGTGCAAGCTAGTTTTGCACACGCAGAATACTCAGGTTAAACTTGACGAGCCTAGCATATGCAGATATGGCCTCGGAACACGGAGACCGAAAGGTCGAGCGTGAATCATATAGTAGATATGATCAACATAACGATGTTCACCATTGAAAACTACTCCATCTCACGTGATGATCAGTTATGGTTTAGTTGATTTGGATCACGTAATCACTTAGAGGATTAGAGGGATGTCTATCTAAGTGGGAGTTCTTTAATTAATTTGATTAATTGAACTTAAATTTATCATGAACTTAGTCCTGGTAGTATTTTGCAAATTATGTTGTAGATCAATAGCTCGCATTGTTGCTTCCCTGTGTTTATTTTGATATGTTCCAAGAGAAAATTGTGTTGAAAGATGTTAGTAGCAATGATGCGGATTGGATCCGTGATCTGAGGTTTATCCTCATTGCTGCACAGAAGAATTATGTCCTTGATGCACCGCTAGGTGACGGACCTATTGCAGGAGCAGATGCAGACGTTATGAACGTTTGGCTAGCTCAATATGATGACTACTTGATAGTTTAGTGCACCATGCTTAATGGCTTAGAATCGGGACTTCAAAGACGTTTTGAACGTCATGGAACATATGAGATGTTCCAGGAGTTGAAGTTAATATTTCAAGCAAATACCCGAGTTGAGAGATATGAAGTCTCCAACAAGTTCTATAGCTAAAAGATGGAGGAGAATCGCTCAACTAGTGAGCATGTGCTCAGATTGTCTGGGTACTACAATTGCTTGAATCAAGTGGGAGTTAATCTCCCAGATAAGATAGTGATTGACAGAATTCTCTAGTCACCATCACCAAGTTAGTAGAACTTCGTGATGAACTATAATATGCAAGGGATAACGGAAACAACTCCCAAGCTCTTCGTGATGCTGAAATCAACGAAGGTAGAAATCAAGAAAAACATCAAGTGTTGATGGTTGACAAGATCACTAGTTTCAAGAAAAGGGCAGAGGGAAGAAGGGGAACTTCAAGAAGAACAGCAAGCAAGTTGCTGCTCAAGTGAAGAAGCCCATGTCTAGTCCTAAGCCTGAGACTAAGTGCTTCTACTGCAAAGGGACTGGTCACTGGAAGCGGAACTACCCCAAGTGATTGGCGTATAAGAAGGATGGCAAAATGAACATAAGTATATTTGATATACATGTTATTGATGTGTACTTTACTAGTGTTTATAGCAAACCCTCAGTATTTGATACTAGTTCAGTTGCTAAGATTAGTAACTCGAAACGGGAGTTGCAGAATAAACAGAGACTAGTTAAGGGTGAAGTGACGATGTGTGTTGGAAGTGGTTCCAAGATTGATATGATCATCATCGCACACTCCCTATAATTTCGAGATTAGTGCTGAACCTAAATAAGTGTTATTTAGTGTTTGCGTTGAGCATGAATATGATTTGATCATGTTTATTGTAATACGGTTATTCATTTAAGTAAGAGAATAAATTGTTGTTCTGTTTATATGAATAAAACCTTATATGGTTACACACCCAATGAAAATAGTTCGTTGGATCTCGATCGTAGTGATACACATAATCATAATATTGAAACCAAAAGATGCAAAGTTAATAATGATAGTGCAACTTATTTGTAGCACTACCGTTTAGGTCATATTGGTGTAAAGCGCATGAAGAAACTCCATGCTGATGGGCTTTTGGAATCACTTGATTATGAATCAGTTGATGCTTGCAAACCATGCCTCATGGGCAAGATGACTAAGACTCTGTTCTTCGGAACAATGTAGCGAGCAACAGATTTGTTGGAAATCATACATACTGATGTATGTGGTCCGATGAATATTGAGGCTCGTGACAAGTATCATTATTTTCTGATCTTCACAGATGATTTGAGCAGATATGAGTATATCTACTTGATGAAACATAAGTCTGAAACATTTGAAAAGTTCAAAGAATTTCAGAGTGAAGTGAAAAATCATCGTAACAAGAAAATAAAGTTTCTACGATCTGATCGTAGAGAAGAGTATTTGAGTTACGAGTTTGGCCTTCAGTTAAAAACAATGTGAAATAGTTTCACTACTCATGCCACCTGGAACACCACAATGTAATGGTGTGTCCGAACGTCATAACCGTACTTTATTGGATATAGTGCAATCTATGATGTATCTTACCGATCTACCACTATCGTTTTGGGGTTATGCATTAGAGACAGCTGCATTCACGTTAAATAGGGCACCATCAAAATCCGTTGAGACGACGCCTTATGAACTGTGGTTTGGCAAGAAACCAAAGTTGTCATTTCTTAAAGTTTGGGGTTGTGATGCTTATGTGAAAAAGTTTCAACCTGATAAGCTCAAATCCAAATCGGAGAAATGTGTCTTCATAGGATATCCAAAGGAAACTATTGGATACACCTTCTATCACAGATCCGAAGGCAAGACTTTTGTTGCTAAATTCGGAAACTTTCTAGAGAAGGAGTTTATCTCGAAAGAAGTGAGTGGGAGGAAAGTAGAAAACTTGATAAGGTAATTGTACCTTCTCCCTTATTGGAAAGTAGTTCATCACAGAAATTCTGTTCTTGTGACTACTACACCAATTAGTGAGGAAGCTAATGATGATGATCATGTAACTTCAGATCAAGTTACTACTGAATCTCGTAGGTAAACCAGAGTGAAATCCGCACCAGAGTGGTACGGTAATCCTGTTCTGGAAGTCATGTTACTAGACCATGACGAACTTGCGAACTATGAGGAAGCGATGATGAGCCCAGATTCCACGAAATGGTTTGAGGCCATAAAATCTGAGATGGGATCCATGTATGAGAACAAAGTATGGACTTTGGTTGACTTGCCCGATGATCGGCAAGCCATAGAAAATAAATGGATCTTCAAGAGGAAGACGGACGCTGATAGTAGTGTTACTATCTAACAAAGCTAGAATTGTCGCAAAAAGGTTTTCGACAAGTTCAAGGTGTTGACTACGATGAGAGTTTCTCACTCGTATCTATGCTTGAGTCTGTCCGAATCATGTTAGTAATTGCCGCATTTTATGAAATCTGGCAAATAGATAAACAAAACTGCATTCCTTAATGGATTTATTAAAGAAGAGTTGTATATGATGCAACCAGAAGGTTTTGTCAATCCAAAAGGTGCTAACAAATTGTGCAAGCTCCAGCGATCCATCTGTGGACTGGTGCAGGCATCTCAGAGTTGGAATATACGCTTTGATGAGTTGATCAAAGCATATAGTTTTATACAGACTTGCGGTGAAGCCTGTATTTACAAGAAAGTGAGTGGGAGCACTACAGCATTTCTGATAAGTATATGTGAATGACATATTGTTGATCGGAAATAATGTAGAATTATTCTGTAAAGCATAAAGGAGTGTTTGAAAGGAGTTTTTCAAAGAAATACTTCGATGAAGCTGCTTACATATTGAGCTTCAAGATCTATAAAGATAGATCAAGACGCTTGATAAGTTTTTTCAATGAGTACATACCTTGACAAGATTTTGAAGTAGTTCAAAATGGAGCAGTCAAAGAAAGAGTTCTTGCCTGTATTACAAGGTGTGAAGTTGAGTAAGACTCAAAGCCCGACCACGGCAGAAGATAGAAAAAGAATGAAAGTCATTCCCTATGCCTTGGCCATAGGTTCTATAAAGTATGTCATGCTGTATACCAGATCTATTGTGTACCCTGCACTGATTTGGCAAGGGAGTACAATAGTGATCTAGGAGTAGATCACTGGACAGCGGTCAGAATTATCCTTAGTGAAATAAGGATATGTTTCTCGATTATGGACGTGACAAAAAAGGTTCGCCGTAAAGGGTTACGTCGATGCAAGTTTTGACACTGATCTGGATGACTCTAAGTCTCGATCTAGATACGTATTGAAAGTGGGAGCAATTAGCTAGAGTAGCTCCGTGCAGAGCATTGTAGACATAGAAGATTGCAAAATACATAACGGATCTGAATGTGAAAGACCGTTGACTAAGATTCTCTCACAAGCAAAACATGATCACACCTTAGTACTCTTTGCGTGTTAATCGCATAGCGATGTGAACTAGATTACCGAATCTAGTAAACCATTTGGGTGTTGGTCACATGGCGATGTGAACTATGGGTGTTAATCACATGATGATGTGAACTATCGATATTAATCACATAGTGATGTGATCTAGATTATTGACTCTAGTGCAAGTGGGAGACTGAAGGAAATATGCCCTAGAGGTAATAATAAAGTTATTATTTATTTCCTTATATCATGATAAATGTTTATTATTCATGCTAGAATTGTATTAACTGGAAACATAATACATGTGTGAATACATAGACAAACTTAGTGTCACTAGTATGCCTCTACTTGACTAGCTCGTTAATCAAAGATGGTTATGTTTCCTGACCATGAACAAAGTGTTGTTATTTGATTAACGAGGTCACATCATTAGTTGAATGATCTGATTGACATGACCCATTCCATTAGCTTAGCACCCGATCGTTTAGTATGTTGCTATTGCTTTCTTCATGACTTATACATGTTCCTATAACTATGAGATTATGCAACTCCCGTTTACCGGAGGAACACTTTGGGTGCTACCAAACGTCACAACGTAACTGGGTGATTATAAAGGAGTACTACAAGTGTCTCCAAAGGTACATGTTGGGTTGGTGTATTTCGAGATTAGGATTTGTCACTCCGATTGTCGGAGAGGTATCTCTGGGCCCTCTCGGTAATGCACATCACATAAGCCTTGCAAGCATTACAACTAATATGTTAGTTGTGAGATGATGTATTACGGAACGAGTAAAGAGACTTGCCGGTAACGAGATTGAACTAGGTATTGGATACCGACGATCGAATCTCGGGCAAGTAACATACCGATGACAAAGGGAACAACGTATGTTGTTATGCGGTCTGACCGATAAAGATCTTCGTAGAATATGTAGGAGCCAATATGGGCATCCAGGTCCCGCTATTGGTTATTGACCGGAGACGTGTCTCGGTCATGTCTACATTGTTCTCGAACCCGTAGGGTCCGCACGCTTAAGGTTACGATGACAGTTATATTATGAGTTTATGCATTTTGATGTACCGAAGGTTGTTCGGAGTCCCGAATATGATCACGGACATGACGAGGAGTCTCAAAATGGTCGAGACGTAAATATTGATATATTGGAAGCCTATGTTTGGATATCGGAAGTGTTCCGGGTGAAATCGGGATTTTACCGGAGTACCGGGAGGTTACCGGAACCCCCCGGGAGCCATATGGGCCTTAATGGACTTTAGTGGAAAGGAGAAAGGGGCAGCCCAAGGTGGCCGCGCGCCTCCCCCCTCCCCTAGTCCTATTAGGACTAGGAGAGGTGGCCGGCCCCCCTCTCCCTCTTTCCCCCTCGGGGAATCCTAGTCCAACTAGGATTGGGGGGAGAGGAGTCCTACTCCCGGAAGGAGTAGGACTCCTCCTGCGCCCTCCTCCTGGCCGGCGCCCCCCTCCCCCTTGGCTCCTTTATATACTGAGAGGCACCCCAGAAACACACAAGTTGATCCACGTGATCTATTCCTTAGCCGTGTGCGGTGCCCCCAGCCACCATATTCCTCGATAATACTGTAGCGGAGTTTAGGCGAAGCCCTGCTGCCGTAGTACATCAAGATCGTCACCAACCACGCCGTCGTGCTGACGGAACTCTTCCCCGACACTTTGCTGGATCGGAGTCCGGGGATCGTCATCGAGATGAACGTGTGCTCGAACTCGGAGGTGCCGTAGTTTCGGTGCTTGATTGGTCGGATCGGGAAGACGTACGACTACTTCCTCTACGTTGCGTCAACGCTTCCGCAGTCGATATGCGTGGGTACGTAGACAACACTCTCTCCTATCGTTGCTATGCATCACCATGATCTTGCGTGTGCGTAGGAAATTTTTTGAAATTACTACGAAACCCAACACAATCCGTTGAAGAGAATATCACAAGCTTGAGCATTGTATTGCAACATCTTCAACTCATCCGCGGTAGCTTCACGGTTTGGTTCTCTCCCATCAAAGAAGTCACCTTGCAAACCAACACACACAATAGCCCAAACGGCGGGGTTATGTCCAAGAATATGCATTTTCATTTTATGCTTCCAACTTGCAAAATTAATACCATCAAAGTAGGGACCTCTACGGTGATAATTTCCCTCGCTAGACGCCATACTCTCCTAGGTTGGGAAACCAAGGCTATGACCACCAAAAGCTATGGAGATCAAAGCAAATGGAGACCAAAGCTCTGATACCACTTGTAGGATCGAAAGTATGTCTAGAGGGGGTGATTAGACTACTTGACCAAATAAAAACTTAACCTTTTCCCAATTTTAGTTCTTGGCAGATTTTAGCTATTTTAGGACAAGTCAAGCAATCATCACACAATTCAAGCAAGCATGCAAAGAGTATATTGGCAGCGGAAAGTAAAGCATGCAACTTGCAAGAATGTAAAGGGAAGGGTTTGGAGAATTCAAACGCAATTGGAGACACGGATGTTTTTCCCGTGGTTCAGATAGGTGGTGCTATCCTACATCCACGTTGATGGAGACTTCAACCCACAAAGGGTAACGGTTGCGTGAGTCCACGGAGGGCTCCACCCACAAAGGGTAACTGTTGCGCGAGTCCACACAGGGCTCCACCCACGAAGGGTCCACGAAGAAGCAACCACCCACAAAGTGTCCACGAAGAAGCAACCTTGTCTATCCCACCATGGTCATCGCCCACATAGGACTTGCCTCACTAGCGGTAGATCTTCATGAAGTAGGCGATATCCTTGCCCTTACAAACTCCTTGGTTCAACTCCACAATCTTGTCGGAGGCTCCCAAGTGACACCTAGCCAATCTAGGAGACACCACTCTCCAAGAAGTAACAAATGGTGTGTAGGTAATGAACTCCTTGCTCTTGTGCTTCAAATGATAGTCTCCCCAACACTCAACTCTCTCTCATAGGATTTGGATTTTGTGGAAAGAAGATTTGAGTGGAAAGCAACTTGGAGAGGCTAGAGATCAAGATTCATATGGTAGGAATGGAATATCTTGGTCTCAACACATGAGTAGGTGGTTCTCTCTCAGAACATATGAGTTGGAATGGTGTATTTGTTCTGATGGCTCTCTCTTCGAATGAAGAGGAGGTGGAGGGGTATATATAGCCTCCACACAAAATCCAACCGTTACACACAGTTTTCCAATCTCGGTGGGACCGAATCAACAAACTCGGTCGGACCGAAAATGTAAACCTAGTGACCGTTAGAGATTTTCGGTGGGACTGACATGCAACTCGGTAGGACCGATATGGTTAGGGTTTGGGCATAACGTAATCTCGGTGAGACCGATTACACAAACTCGGTGAGACCGAATTTGGTAATTAGCTAACCAGAGAGTTGGTCAGGCAAACTCGGTGGGACCGATTTCCTCTTTCGGTGAGACCGAAAAGTTACAAAGGGAAACACTGAATTTACATTGCAATCTCGGTGGGACCGATTCGCTCTTTCGGTGAGACCGAAAAGTTACGAAAGGGAAACAGAGAGTTTGCAATCCCATCTCGGTGAGACCGAGATCCCTATCGGTAGAACCGAATTGCTAGGGTTTGGCAGTGGCTTATGACAAGTGAAACTCGGTGGCGCCGGATAGGAAGAATCGGTAGGACCGAGTTTGGCTTAGGGTTTAGGTCATATGTGGATATGGGAAAGTAGTTGAGGGTTTTGGAGCATATCACCAAGCACATGAAGCAAGAGGCTCATTAGGCAACACCTCATCCCTCCTTGATAGTATTGGCTTTTCCTAAAGACTCAATGTGATCTTGGATCACTAAAATATAAAATGAAGAGTCTTGAGCTTTTGAGCTTGAGCCAATCCTTTGTCCTTAGAATTTTGAGGGTTCCACTTTCACATCCATGCCATGCCAATCATTGAGCTTTTCTGAAATAATCATCTTGGAATAGCATTAGCTCAATGAGCTATATGTTGTTATGAATTACCAAAACCACCTAGGGATAGTTGCACTTTCAGGTAGCAAGAAGGATTTCTGGCGTCGTTGCTGGGGAGATCTACGCCAAGTCAAGACATACCAAGTACCCATCATAAACTCTTCTCCCTCTCATTACATTATTTGCCATTCGCCTCTCCTTTTCCTCTCCCTCACTTCTAAAATGATTTTCAAAAAGATTCGCCTTTGCTTCTCCCCTCTTCCGTTCTATCTTGTGTTACCATGTGCCTTATTTTTGCTTGCATCTTTGCTTGCTATAAGTTTATGGATCCCCATCCACTTGCTAATATTTTTAAAGGATCCAAGTATGATGAACCAATTTCTAGTGAGTTGAGTGCACTAGATTATTTTTATGGAGTTTTGCTTGAAATCCGTGAATCTGAAAATTGTGATGAAGTGCTTTATAAAGTGATCCACGATAGATCTTTGAATGAAAAGTATGATTGCAATGATGTCACTATAAATTCTATTAATGTAAATTGTGCTAATAATATGCAAAACCCTAAGCTTGGGGATGCTAATTTTGCTATGTCTACTACTTGTTGCAATGATCATGATTGGGGTGATTCTTCTTATGATCTTGAAAATTTATTTAAGCCCAATGATGAATATGAGACTAGTAATAATGTTTGCAATAATACTGAAAGTGGGTTTGGAAGAGTGTCAACTTTAGATCCCACATATTTGGATAATGTTCAGTCTTATGAAGTTTTTGATAAAAGTGGGTTCGGAGAGGTCATGACTTTATTTTATGATAATCCCACTATTTCAGAAGGGTGTCAACTTTGCATGCATGTGGATCATGAAGAGAAAATTTTATGTGATAATTATATTGTTGAAATTAATTATGATACTACATGTAATTATTATGAGAAAGGGAAATATGGTTGTAGAAATTTTCATGTTGCTAAATTACCTCTCATTATGTTGAGATTGCTATTGTTTCTTTCCTCTTCCTTGCATATGCTAGTTTTTGCTTGCTATGATAATTTGTTTGCCTATAAGATGCCTATGCATAGTAAGTATGTTATACTTAAATTTGTTTGTCATGTGTTTCATGATGCTCTCTTTGCGCTTCAATTCTTGTCTTTCATGTGAGCATCATCAAAATTATTAATGCCTACATAGGGGCGTTAAACGATAGCGCTTGTTGGGAGGCAACCCAATTTTATTTTTGTTCTTTGCTTTTTGTTCCTGTTTAGTAATAAAATAATTCATCTAGATTCTGTTATGATTGTGTATTTTATGTTTTAATTAGTGTTGGTCCCAAGTAAAGCCTTTAGGATCTTCTTGGGTGATTGTTGTTTGATCTTGCTGATAAAAACAGAAAGTATGCGCTCAAAAAAATAATTATCATTTTTTAGCAGAAAGCTATGAAATACCAATTCCAACTGCAGTAGATCAATATACTTTTTATCCTGGTCATCCTAATTTTTCAGAATATTTGGAGTTACAGAAGTATTCGAAACCTCCAAATTGCTACAGATTGTTCTGTTTTTGACAGATTCTGTTTTTCGCGTGTTGTTTGCTTATTTTGATGAATCTATGAGTAGTATCGGGGGGTATGAACCATAGAGAAGTTGGAATATAGTAGGTTTAACACCAATATAAATAAAAAATGAGTTCATTACAGTGCCTTAAAGTGGTGGTTTATTTTCTTATACTAACGGAGCTCATGAGATTTTCTGTTGAAGTTTTGTGTTGTGAAGTTTTCAAATTTGTGTAAAGATTTGATGGATTTTGGAATAAGGAGTGGAAAGAGCCTAAGCTTGGGGATGCCCAAGGCACCCCAAGGTAAAATTCAAGGACGACCAAAATCCTAAGCTTGGGGATGCCGCGGAAGGCATCCCCTCTTTCGTCTTCGTCTATCGGTAACTTTACTTGAGGCTATATTTTTATTCACCACGTGATATGTGTTTTGCTTGGAGCGTATTGTATGATTTGAGTCTTTGATTTTTAGTTTACCACAATCATACTTTATGTACACACATTTTGGGAGAGACACACATGAATCGGAATTTATTAGAATACTCTATGTGCTTCACTTATATCTTTTGAGCTAGATAATTTTGCTCTAGTGCCTCACTTATATCTTTTTAGAGCACGGTGGTGGTTTTATTTTATAGAAATTATTGATCTCTCATGCTTCACTTATATTATTTTGAGAGTCTTTTAGAACAGCATGGTAATTTGCTTTGGCTATAAAACTAGTCCTAATATGATGGACATCCAAGATGGGTATAATGAAAACTTTCATATAAAGTGCGTTGAATACTAGGAGAAGTTTGATGCTTGATGATTGTTTTGAGACATGAGGATGGTGATATTAGAGTCATGCTAGTAGATTAATTGTGAATTTGAGAAATACTTGTGTTGAGCTTTGCAAGTCCCGTAGCATGCACATATGGTAACCGTTGTGTAACGAATTTGAAGCATGAGGTGTTTCTTCGATTGTCTTCCTTATGAGTGGCGGTCGGGGACGAGCGATGGTCTTTTTCTACCAATCTATCCCCCTAGGATCATGCGCGTAGTGCTTGGTTTTGATTACTTGTAGATTTTTGCAATAATTATGTGAGTTCTTTATGACTAATGTTGAGTACATGGATTATACGCACTCTCACCCTTCCACCGTTGCTAGCCTCTCTAGTACCGCGCAACTTTCGCCGATACCATAAACCCACCATTTACCTTTCTCAAAACAGCCACCATACCTACCTATTATGGCATTTCCATAGCCATTCCGAGATATATTGCCATGCAACTTTCCGCCATTCCATCTATTATGACACGCTCCATCATTGTCATATTGCCTTGCATGATCATGTAGTTGACATCGTATTTGTGGCAAAGCCACCATTCATAATGTTTTCATACATGTCACTCTTGATTCATTGCACATCCCGGTACACCACCGGAGGCACTCATATAGAGTCATATTTTGTTCTAAGTATCGAGTTGTAATCCTTGAGTTGTAAATAAATAGAAGTGTGTTGATCATCATTATTAGAGCATTGTCCCGTGTGAGGGAAAAAACAGGCCAAAGAAGCCAAACAAAAAAATATAATGAGAAAAAGAGAGAAGGGACAATGCTACTATCCTTTTTCCACACTTGTGCTTCAAAGTAGCACCATGATCTTCATGATAGAGAGTCTCTTACTTTGTCACTTTCATATACTAGTGGGAATTTTCGTTATAGAACTTGGCTTGTATATTCCAATAATGGGCTTCCTCAAAATGCCCTAGGTCTTCGTGAGCAAGCAAGTTGGATGCGCACCCACTTAGTTTCTTTTGTTGAGCTTTCATACATTTATAGCTTTAGTGCATCCGTTACATGGCAATCCCAACTCACTCACATTGATATCTATTGCTGGGCATCTCCATAGCCCATTAATACGCCTAGTTGATGTGAGACAATCTTCCTCCTTTTTGTCTTCTCCACAACCACCACTCTATTCCACCTATACTGCTATGTCCATGGCTCACGCTCATGTATTGCGTGAAAGTTGAAAAAGTTTGAAAATACTAAAGTATGAAACAATTGCTTGGCTTGTCATCGGGGTTGTGCATGATCTAAATATTTTGTGTGACGAAGGTGGAGCATAGCTAAACTATATGATTTTTTAGGGATGAACTTTCTTTGGCCATGTTATTTTGAGAAGACATGATTACTTTGTTAGTACGCTTGAAGTATTATTATTTTTATGTCAATATTAAACTTTTGTCTTGAATCTTTCGGATCTGAACATTCATGCCACAATAAATAAAATTACATTGATAATTATGTTAGGTAGCATTCCACATCAAAAATTATGTTTTTATCATTTACCTACTCGAGGACGAGCAGGAATTAAACTTGGGGATGCTTGATACGTCTCCAACGTATCTATAATTTTTTATTGTTCCATGCTATTATATTATCTGTTTTGGATGTTTAATGGGCTTTAATATGCACTTTTATATTTTTTTGGGACTAACCTATTAACCGATCGAAGGCCCAGTGCCAGTTTCTTTTTTTTTTGCCTATTTTAGAGTTTCGCAGAAAAGGAATACCAAACGGAGTCCAAACGGACTGAAACCTTCGCAATGATCTTTCTTGGACCGAAAGCAATCCAAAAGACTTGGAGTCAAAGTCTGGAACTCCATGAGGTGGCCACGAGGCAGGAGGGCGCGCCCCCACCCTCGTGGGCCCCTCGTAGCTCCACCGACGTACTTCTTTCACCTATATATACTCTTATACCCTAGATCGATCGCAGAGAGCCACGAAACCACTTTTCTACCGCCGCAACCTTCTGTACCCGTGAGATCCCATCTTGGGGCCTTTTCCGGCGATCTGCTGGAGGGGGAATCGATCACGGAGGGCTTCTAAATCAACACCATTGCCTCTCCGATGAAGCATGAGTAGTTTACCACAGACCTTCGGGTCCATAGTTATTAGCTAGATGGCTTCATCTTTCTCTTTGATTCTCAATACAAAGTTCTCCTCGATGTTCTTGGAGATCTATTCGATGTAATACTCTTTTGCCGTGTGTTTGCCGAGATTCGATGAATTGTTGATTTATGAACAAGATTATCTATGAATATTATTTGGTTCTTCTCTGAATTCTTATATGCATGATTTGATATCTTTGCAAGTCTCTTCAAATTACCGGTTTAGTTTGGCCTACTAGATTGATCTTTCTTGCAATGGGAGAAGTGCTTAGGTTTTGGTTCAATCTTGTGGTGTCCTTTCCCAGTGCCAGTAGAGGCAGCAAGGCATGTATTGTATTGTTGCCATCGAGGATAAAAAGATGGGGTTTATATCATATTGTTTGAGTTTATCCATCTACATCATGTCATCTTGCTTAATGCATTACTCTGTTCGTATGAACTTAATACTCTAGATGCATGATGGATAGCGGTCGATGTGTGGAGTAATATTAGTAGATGCAAAATCGTTTCGGTCTACTTGACACGGACGTGATGCCTATATTCATGATCATTGCCTTAGATATCTTCATAACTATGCGCTTTTCTATCAATTGCTCGGCAGTAATTTGTTCACCCACCGTAATACATGCTATCTTGAGATAAGCCACTAGTGAAACCTATGGCCCCCATGTCTCTTTCTTACTATATTGCATCTCTTTTATTTACATCGCATCTCATTTACTATTTTGCAATCTTTACTTTCCAATCTATACAACAAAAATACCAAAAATATTTACTTTACTATCTTTATTAGATCTCACTTTTGCGAGTGACCGTGAAGGGATTGACAACCCCTTTATCGCGTTGGTTGCAAGGTTCTTGATTGTTTGTGCAGGTACTAGGTGACTTGTGCGTTGTCTCCTACTAAATTGATACTTTGGTTCTCAAAACTGAGGGAAATACTTACGCTACTTTGTTGCATCACCCTTTCCTCTTCAAGGGAAAACCAACGCATGCTCAAGAGGTAGCATACAGAAATTGATTTTTGAGCAATATCCATCGAAACGTGGAAGTAAGGACGGCAACAAGCTTGTCGAAGATAGCAACAACTTCATAGTTCGTGTAATCCCAAGAGCGGTTGGGAACTCGATAAATAGCTATCTTCCGTAGACGACAGTTAGCATGATCGTATTTGAACTCACGTAGAATACCAATGTACTCAACCTCTCGGCAGTCGTCTGAGATTTTTGGAAGTGGAACCCGGTGACGAGTGTACACATTCACAAGTTCCCACTCGCAGTTGTAACCAATATAAACAACCCAATCTCCATTTGCACCTGCCCAAGGCTTGCCCTCAAGCGATGGCATCTTAACATCATATGTATCATTATCAAGCGGCATCAACTTACACAAGGCGAGGCTTCCCTCGTCCCCGCGCTAGTCAGCAGGGTCACGGCGAAGAAGATAGGGGAGATCAAACCGCTCCTGGACCCTTGGGTTCCTTATAATGATGTTATTAGTTGAGTCGAGAATGGTCTTGAATGAACCTGCCATGCTAGCCGAGGTGATGACGTCGCACCGATCAATGAGTTCCTCCACCGCGTCATCACTCAAATCGGGGCAAGAATAACGGGGTCGTTTCCGGCCTGTTCCCTCCATGGAGAAGACGATCGAACAATGGCAGAAGGAAGGGTGAAGGGAAATGGAGGAGGGAGGAAGAGCTAGCATGCGACAGCAGTTCCAAATCGAGAGGGAAAGGTGATACGTCCATTTTGCATCATGCTTTTATATCGATATTTATTGCATTATGGGATGTTATTACACATTATGTCACAATACTTATGCCTATTCTCTCTTATTGTACAAGGTTTACATAAAGATGGAGACTGTCAGCAGCTGGGATTCTGGGCTAGAAAAGGAGCAAATATTAAAGACCTATTCTCCACAGCTCCAAAAGTCCTGAAACTTCACGGAAGATGTTTTCAGAATCTCTACTACCTAAAAGAAACGTAGTGTTCTGTTTCCCATCTTACGTCGTCTGCTTCGTTGAATCCCGCACCCATCTCGCGTCGGGTTTTTTCCACTGATTTTCTCCATCCGACATCGCATTTTCTCGCCCATCTTTGATTGAGAAAACTGGGACGCAATTATCGGGATAGAATTAGAGCGTTGCCTCCCAATCTTTCTAAAAAATCGACACGCAATCATCGGAAAGCAATTGTACTCCAGATATAGATTGATTCCCCCCCGTGTCACGCACTGGACGTCGCGTACCCAGCCCTCACGCCGGAACGCCGCCGCCACCAATTCCCCATCAATCCGCGCATGGAGGCTGCCTGCTCGCGCACGCACGCTGCCGCCGATGGATGCCGCCTACATACTCACGCATGCAAGTCGCCACCACCTTGAGCACGATCCTCAAACCCCAATCTCAACACTCACCCTCTTGCGGCGATGGTCGTGTGATCTCTGCAGCGGCAGCAGCGATGCAGGTGAATGTGCGCTCTGTAGGTTAGCTCCTCTCATATCTCTCCCTGGGATAATTTGGTCTCTCATCTCTCTTTGTGTGCGATGGGATTTTATTAATTGATTTCTTTGAGTTTAGGAACCAGGGACGAACCTGTAAGTGATGTTGGAGTTGCCGAAGCATTAGGTGATCTGGTTGTGTGTGTTTGCAGGATTTGTTTGATGAGGGAAAGATGACCATGAAGGATACACAGGGGAGTACGAGTGGTAATGGCAGCAAGGTTACCAGTAGGTATGCATGCGAGAAGTGATTGTGTTCCTCACATGCTTCATCCTCTCTATGGTTTTGACGTCTGTACTGTGATGCTACAGGCAGTTGACATAAATCTGCTTTTCATTTGGGTTGTGAGTTGTGACAACTTGCTGTGCTGCGGTGTTCAGCTCAAAATTGCTTTTGGGAATGATTCCTCTCAATAGACTGCTTATGCTTGACATTGTACTTTCATTATTTCTATTAGTAACTCAGTTTTTGGATATGGTATAGCGGAGTTAAAATGTTCAGATTCTTACCAATGACACTTACTGATGTTCAGGCAGCTCCTCTCATCTCTCTCCCTTGCTCACCAAATGACTCTTACTCATAGGGATTTGCTGAACTAGAGTTAGTAATGCAAGCTTCAGGCGGAGATAAAGCAGTATAGTGGAATTATGCGTGTATTGCAGATTTTTTTTTGCAAAGTCTTATTCCATAAATTTTGGTTAGGTGGTTTAGGAGATATGGATTTTAAAATTGGCAGTCAGATTTGTGTGTTGTTCTGGGAAGTTTTTAGTTTTGGTCCATCTTAGAGGCCAATAATGTACATGTGATATTATCTACATGATTCAGTTTATATGGATTCCCTTATTCCAATTGTTGTATTTTCTAAATCGTCTTCTACTTCCTAGAATAGGTCACAAATAGAAGTGCAGTCAGAAGGTAAGAAGGATCGTATGCTATGTCTTTATCCACATGGTGTGCAAGAATAATGGTAATTGTATTACTAAACTGTTGGTGATGCTTTATATTATTTTTATAAAAAAGGCTGTCGCCCGGCTTTAAATTAATGAAGCCCTTACAACCAACAACAAAACAACACAACAACACAAACAAAAGCAAAGAGAGAAAAAAAGAGAGTATAGTTTGAAGGAAAAAACGGTATGCTATCGAGGGTGTGCAAGAATAGTGGGATTTATATTACTAAAGATATTGTAAACAATTTGGCCTCTTGCGCACTCGCTCTTCATATTTTTTTCTTCGAAGGTGATTCTTGGTGACAATTATTCGTAGTAATTCTTTTAGTAGGCAGTGTTACTCAAACATATTTGTGTTTTTTTGTTCTTCCATTGAATAGTCAGATTGATCCTTGAGTAGAAATTATTATTATTTTCTTGAATGCTCACTCCATCATAGCCTACAAAAAATAGTGGGGACGTCAGTGATGGTGTGGTTCTACTCGAGAGACAGGGTGCTAGCGGGTCTGTGGGTGACATGGAGAACAGTGGTCGAAGGAGAAGGGGGAAGAAGTGGGATGTGGCGGCGTCCCTAGACCCACAAAAAGTTACGTGAGGTTTTTATGTAACGGCTAATTTGGACGTAGTTAATTGGCTTAGGATTAGTGGCTGGGACTCACCTTGGTAAAAAAATTTGGGGGGGGGTGGTGCGTGGGGATGACGGTGTGGTTTAAGTATGTGCTTCCATAGGCGACTCACCTTCGTTTTTTTTAAGGGATCCTTCATTTGTTTATTGAGAGGATGGGATTAACTAAAAAATGTCATTTTGGATACCTTTTGCTTCAGAATTAGAAGAAACATAAGGCGCCTTTCAGTCTTAGGAAAACATTGGTTCAGATTCAAAAGATACATACAAAGCAATGGTCCTTGCAGCTCATGGACATCACGGACGTCGTGCAGTTACCCCAGGAGGAGAAGGACCCTGAGGTGCAGGAGGCCGCATAGTGGATGGAGCAGGTGTGCGGGGACCTCAAAAATGACTGATAGGTGCGGGAGATGTTCCACCAAATCATGCGCACCAGGGCAGAAATCCTCGACTACTTGAGTAGGCCAGACACCAACAAGTGATCCTGGTGTTGTGTCATATACTCAAATACTACACTCCACCTAATGTTGATTGAAATAAGGTAGCTTTCCTTTACATAAGTTAGCGCCTACATCTAGATGTTCTTCATGAATCTATGACCTTCTAATAGAGCAAGCCAGTTAGTTGTATTTGGTTAATTCTTTTTTTGTTAAGTCGAGTTTTGGCAATAGATTGGTACATATGGTTGTTTTGTTCAATTTGGTGATTGTTATCTTGAGAATTTGCAAAGTGTCATTTAGATTGGGGGATAATATGGGATCTGTAGTTTCCAAAAACTATAATACTTCAACACGGGAGAGAAGAGGGGAGTGGGGAACAAATGCGAGGAAAAGAGTGAGTTTTATTGTAATAGGGGGAGATAAAGATATGTATGTTACTTTTGATATGTAGTTTCAAAAAACTACAATACATTTAACACATGAGAGAAGAGAGGAGAGTGAGGGAAAGAGTTTGATCGTAATGGGGGACAGAGAGGGGGAAGGGGGCGGGTTTGAAATTCAACGTGTATGGGGTGGGTTAGAAGGAGAGATTGTGAGTCAAATGTGCAATTGACAATGATGATGAGCTTGCATTGTGGAGGCAGACATAGTGAATGAATGCACAATTGGCAGAGATGACGAGCCTGCATTCGGGACGCGGAGTTAGTGGGTGGAAGAAGAGTGATTAAATTGTAAACAATCGTCTATTGTACTACAGATTTGTATACATGAGGATCATAAAGTATGTGTTAGACGATAAGTGTTGAACCACCTAAACATATATTGCCCCTTGCAACACACGGGCAATTAACTAGTATATAAAAAATACTGAGTGCAAGAAGTTCACCAGGGGGGCCAAACCCTGCCCACGAGGATGGGGGCGCGCCCTACCCCCTGGGCGCGCCCCCTACCTCGTGGGCCCCCTGGTGGCCCTCTGATGTCCATCTTCCACTATATGGAGTCTTTCGATGAGGAAAAAATGATAAGCCATCTCCTCGGATGAAACTCCGCCGCCACGAGGCGGAACCTTGGCGGATCCAATCTAGGGCTTCAGCAGAGCTGTTCTGCCAGGGAAACTTCCCTCCGGGAGGGGGAAATCATCGCCATCGTCATCACCAACGCTCCTCTCATCGGGAGAGGGCAATCTCCATCAAAATCTTCACCAGCACCATCTCCTCACAAAACCCTAGTTCATCTCTTGTATCCAATTCTTGTCTCCAAGTCCGGAATTGGTACTAGTAGGTTGCTAATAGTGTTAATTACTCCCTGTAATTGATGCTAGTTGGTTTATTTGGTGGAAGATCATATGTTCAGATCCTATATGCATATTAATATCCCTCTGATTATGAACATGAATATGCTTTGTGAGTAGTTACCTTTGTTCCTGAGGACATGGGAGAAGTCTTGTTATTAGTAGTCATGTGAATTTGGTATTCGTTCGATACTTTGATGAGATGTATGTTGTCTCTCCTCTAGTGGTGTTATGTGAACGTCGACTACATAACACTTCACCATTATTTGGGCCTAGAGGAAGGCATTGGGAAGTAATAAGTAGATGATGGGTTGTTAGAGTGACAGAAGCTTAAACCCTAGTTTATGTGTTGCTTCGTAAGGGGCTGATTTGGATCCATATGTTTCATGCTATGGTTAGGTTTACCTTAATACTTTTGTTGTAGTTGCGGATGCTTGCAATAGAGGTTAATCATAAGTGGGATGCTTGTCCAAGTAAGGGCAGTACCCAAGCACTGGTCCACCCACATACCAAATTATCAAAGTGCCGAACGCGAATCATATGAACGTGATGAAACCTAGCTTGACGATATTCCCATGTGTCCTCGAGAGCGCTTTTCTCTATATAAGAGTTTGTCCAGGCTTGTCCTTTGCTACAAAAGGATTGGGCCACCTTGCTGCACTTTATTTACTTTTGTTACTTGTTGCTCGTTACAAATTATCCTATCACAAAACTATCTGTTACCACTTATTTCAGTACTTGCAGAGAATACCTTGGTGAAAACCGCTTATCATTTCCTTCTGCTGCTCATTGGGTTCGACACTCTTACTTATCGAAAGGACTACGATAGATCCCATATACTTGTGGGTCATCAAGACTCTTTTCAAGCGCCGTTGCCGGGGAGTGAAGCGCCTTTGGTAGGTGGAATTTGGTAAGGAAAATTTATATAGTGTGCTGAAATTTACTGTCACTTGTTACTATGGAAAGTAATCCTCTGAGGGGCCTGTTCTGGGTATCTTCACCCCGACCACTAGAGCAAAGAGTTGCTCCTCAACCTACTGAACCTACTGAAAATGAAAATGTATGCTTTGAAATCCCTTCGGGTATGATAGAAAAACTGCTAGCTAATCCTTTTGCAGGAGACGGAACAACGCATCCTGATGAGCACCTAATATATGTGGATGAAGTTTGTGGATTATTTAAGCTTGCAGGTGTACCCGGAGATGTTATTAAGAAGAAGTTCTTCCCTTTATCTTTGAAGGAAGATGCATTGACATGGTATAGGCTATGTGATGATACGGGGTCATGGAACTACAAACGATTGAAATTGGAATTTCATCAGAAGTTTTATCCTATGCATCTTGTTCATCGTGATCGCAATTATATATATATAATTTTTGGCCTCGCGAAGGATAAAGCATCGCTCAAGCTTGGGGGAGGCTTAAATCAATGTTATATTCATTCCTCAATCATGAGCTCTCAAGAGAGATGATTATTCAAAATTTATATGCTCGGCTTTCTGATAACAATCGCACCATGCTCGATACTTCTTGTGCTGGCTCTTTTATGACGAAGACTATTGAATTCAAATGGGATTTATTGGAAAGAATTAAACGCAACTCTGAAGATTGGGACCTCGACGAAGGTAAGGAGTCAGGTATAACGCATAAGTTTGACTGTGTTAAATCTTTTATGGATATCGATGTTTTCCGTAAATTTAGCACTAAATATGGACTCGACTCTGAGATAGTAGCTTCTTTCTATGAATCTTTTGCTACTTATGTTGATCTCCCCAAGGAGAAGTGGTTTAAATATCATCCTCCCATAGAAGTAAAAGTAGCTGCACCTATTGAAGTTGAAGAAAAGACTATCACTTATAATGATCCTATTGTTCCTACTTCTTATGTTGAGAAACCACCTTTCCATGTTAGGATAAAGGATCATGCTAAAGCTTCAACTGTGGTTCGTAAAAGCAATAATAAGACTTATACACCTTCTGAGCAAATTAAAGTTGAACCTGATATTGCTATTGTCAAAGATCTCTTGTCTGATAATATTGATGGGCACGTTATTCATTTCCTTGATGAGACTGCTAGAATTGCTAAACCTTGTGCTAAGGATAAAAAACAAACCTGTGGTAGGCATGCCTGTTATTTCTATTAAAATAGGAGATCATTGTTATCATGGCTTATGTGATATGGGTGCTAGTGCTAGTGCAATACCTTACAACTTATACAAAGAAATTATGCATGATATTGCACCTGCTGAGATAGAAGATATAGATGTCACGATTAAACTTGCCAATAGAGATACTATTTCACCAATGGGAATTGTTAGAGATGTTGAAGTCTTGTGTGGGAAAACTAAATATCCTGCTGGTTTTCTTGTTCTTGGTTCCCCACAAGATAGCTTTTGTCCCATTATATTTGGTAGACCCTTCTTAAACACTGTTAATGCTAAGATAGATTGCAAAAAGGATGTTGTTACTATCGGGTTAGATGATATGTCTCATGAATTTAATTTCTCTAAATTTAGTAGACAACACCGTGAAGAAGAATTACCTAGTAAGGATGAAATTATTGGTCTTGCTTCTATTGCCGTACCTCCTAGTGATCCTTTAGAACAATATTTGCTAGACCATGAAAATGATATGTTTATGAATGAAAGAAGGGAAATAGATGAAGTATTCTTTAAACAGGAACCTATTCTGAAACACAATTTGCCTGTTGAAATCCTAGGGGATCCTCCTCCACCCAAGGCTGATCCCATGTTTGAGCTTAAACCGTTGCCTGATACTCTTAAATATGCTTATCTTGATGAGAAAAAGATATATCATGTTATTATTAGTGCTAACCTTTCAGAGCATGAGGAAGAAAGATTATTGAAAACTCTGAAGAAGCACCGTGCTACTATTGGGTATACTCTTGATGATCTTAAGGGCATTAGTCCCACTCTATGTCAACATAAAATAAATTTGGAAGAAGATGCTAAACCAGTTCATGATCATCAACGACGATTGAATCCTAAAATGAAAGAAGTGGTAATAAAGGAAATACTAAAGATCCTTGAGGCAGGTATAATCTATCCCGTTGCTGATAGTCAGTGGGTAAGTCTTGTCCATTGTGTCCCTAAGAAGGGAGGTATTACTGTCATTCCTAATGATAAAGATGAATTGATTCCTCAAAGAATTATTACAGGTTATAGGATGGTAATTGATTTCCGCAAATTAAATAAGGCCACTAAAAAGGATCATTGCCCCTTACCTTTTATCGATCAAATGCTAGAAAGATTATCCAAACATACACATTTTTGCTATCTAGATGGTTATTCTGATTTCTCTCAAATACCTGTGTCAGCCAAGGATCAATCAAAGACTACTTTTACTTGCCCTTTTGGTACTTTTGCTTATAGACGTATGCCTTTTGGTTTATGTAATGCACTTGCTACTTTTAAAGATGCATGATGGCTATATTCTCTAACTTTTGTGAAAAGATTTGTGAGGTTTTCATGGATGATTTCTCCGTCTATGGATCTTCTTTTAATGATTGCTTGAGAAACCTTGATCGAGTTTTCCAGAGATGTGAAGAAAATAATCTTGTCTTGAATTGGGAAAAGTGCCACTTTATGGTTAATGAAGGTATTGTCTTGGGGCATAAAGTTTCGGAAAGAGGTATTGAAGTTGATAAAGCCAAGGTTGATGCTATTGAAAAGATGCCATGCCCCAAGGACATCAAAGGTATAAGAAGTTTCCTTGGTCACGCCGGATTTTATAGGAGGTTCATTAAGGACTTCTCAAAAATTTCTCGGCCTCTGACTAATTTATTACAAAAAGATATACCATTTTTCTTTGATGATGATTGTGTAGAAGCATTTGAAATACTTAAGAAAGCATTGATCTCTGCACCTAATGTTCAGCCACCTGACTGGAATTTACCCTTTGAAATTATGTGTGATGCTAGTGATTATGATGTAGGTGCTGTTCTAGGGTAAAGAGTTGATAAGAAATTAAATGTTATTCAATATGCTAGTAAAACCCTAGACAATGCTCAAAGAAATTATGCTACTACTGAAAAAGAATTCTTAGCAGTTGTATTTGCTTGTGATAAGTTCAGACCTTATATTGTTCATTCTAAAGTAACTATTCACACTGATCATGCTGCTATTAAATATCTTATGGAAAAGAAAGATGCTAAACCTAGACTTATTAGATGGGTTCTCTTGCTACAAGAATTTGACTTACATATTGTTGATAGAAAGGGAGCTGAGAACCCCGTTGCAGACAACTTGTCTAGGTTAGAAAATGTGCTTGATGACCCACGACCTATTGATGATAGCTTTCCTGATGAGCAATTAAATGTCATAAATGCTTCTCATACTGCTCCATGGTATGCTGATTATGCTAATTACATTGTTGCCAAATTCATACCACCTAGTTTCACATACCAACAAAAGAAAAAGTTCTTCTATGATTTGAGGCATTACTTTTGGGATGACCCACATCTTTATAAAGAAGGAGTAGATGGTGTTATTAGACGTTGTGTACCTGAGCATGAATAGGAACAGATCCTTCGCAAGTGTCACTCCGAAGCTTATGGAGGAGACCATGCTGGAGATAGAACTGCACATAAGGTATTGCAATCTGGTTTTTATTGGCCTACTCTCTTCAAAGATGCCCGTAAGTTTGTATTATCTTGCGATGAATGTCAAAGAATTGGTAATATAAGTAGACGTCAAGAAATTCCTATGAACTATTCACTCATTATTGAACCATTTGTTGTTTGGGGCTTTGACTATGTGGGACCTTTTCCTGCCTCTAATGGATATACACATATTTTAGCTACTGTTGATTACGTTACTAAGTGGGTAGAAGCTATTCCAACTAGTAGTGCTAATCATAGCACTTCTATTAAAATGCTTAAAGAAGTTATTTTTCCAAGATTTGGAGTCCCTAGATATTTAATGTAACACCCCAAAAATTTTATCCTGATTTGTTTATTAAAATATTGCCAAGAAATTAAATTTTCATTTTTGTGGAATTATCTTTTGATTTCAGAAGCACTCTTTTCCTTGATATTGTGGAGTGTTCACCCCAAGTGAAAACCTTTCAAAAATATTGTTGGACTTGTTTACCCTCTCAAGAAAAACATTTCTTTTATCAGTGGATTTATTTGCATAATTATTTTCCCTGAGCTTTATCTCTTTAGAAATGATTTCTCATAAGTTTTGGAGCCTCTTTTGCACTACAACCCTTTGGTAAAATTAGTTATAAGTTTCACCAAAATTTGGAGATGTCATGGGATGCTCCCACATCACTTTTATGCAAAAATCTCTTTTAGTCATTTGGAAATTTTGAGCTCTACCCCAAATTTTCAAATCTGATCCAGTTTGTAAAATTACACTACAACCTATTTAAATATTTCTTTAAAGCTTCCACCAAAACTAGGGGATGTTAATAGTAGTGTATAATTCAACTTTATGCAAAAACCCATTAATGTTCTTTGAAAATTTTGAGCAAAACATCCTCTTTTGCTCTCCGGTCCAATTTGGCATTTTCTACTCCAACCCTAGTTTATTTTGCTCTAGTGCCCATGAGCTTTTTCCTGCTTATAGTCCACCCTACCAAAACCTTAAGTCCAGGAGATTGGACCCATTGGAGTATTTTTGGTCCATGCAATAATGCCCTTTTCATTCTGTTCAGATTTGGTTTTCTCAAATGCACTAACAAGTTTTTGTTCTTGACAAACTAACCTTGCCACCCTCTTTGTCATCTAAAGAGACTATGATCTGGAGTTTTTGGCCACCCCAAGAGATGCTTAGATGGCCATAGCTTTCTGTCAAGCACCTTGTGTGCATGGTCAGATTTGACATGGTTTTTAGTTTGCACATTGGACCTACTTGCTTTGCCTAACCAGCATGTCCACTAAGCTCCTAGCTACCTCTAACCTAGATCTGTTAATCCCCAGCCCCATACAAGCCTCCTGGCATGCCTTGGCATTTTGCCGAACACGTAGCGTGCGTGCTCTGGGCGCGCCCAAAGCGCACGTTTTGCACGCGCGTGCAGCCGAGCCGCCGCGTCGTGCCCCTGGCCTTTGCTCGCCCACAGGGCCGCGCCCCGGCCTCGCCCGCTCACCAGAACCCTCCAGGCCGCCCCTGGAGCCCCACAGCACCGCCGTCAGGTCGGCCATGGCAGCTAGCGGCCGGCCACAGCAGGCTCCTGCCATGGACGGCGCCGCCCGAGCCACTCTCGCTCGCCAGCTCGCCCCTGAAGCAGTGCCCGCTCGTCTGCTAGCCTCTGCCGCCATCCCCAGCCTCGACACGTCACGCTGCAAGCTACAGAACTACGGTTCGTCGTTCCTATCCACTGCCGTCGTCGATCCTATCCACGGCCCCCGCGGAACCGACCTAGTCACACTATAAAAAGGAGCCCCAAGCTCGTCCAGACCCCCAGGCAGCCTCAAGCCATCTCACTAGCGCCCCCATAGCCAGCCATAGACGGAGGGAGGCCGTCTTCCTCATCTCCAGCCAGTTCGGCCGCCACCACGCTCCGGTTCAATTCATCGCAAGCAGGACCTCCCCCGTCCATCCAGTGCTCCCATCCTCTTCCCCTTGACCTTGCGGAGCCAACCCACCCCTCAGCTTCAACCGGGAACCACCGTAGCCCAAACCCCCAAATCCTCCCGAAGCCACCTCCGCTGCGGAGCTCGCCACCGGTGACTCCCTCCACCCCTGCCAACCAAGCAACCACTGGGAGGACTGCCCGGGACTAGCGGATCCATCCCTGCCCTTGGAGCCCCGTTAGAAGCCACCAATCGCCGGCGTTGATCGCCGGAGCTCCGCCTCCTCTCGGACAGAGGAGGAAGAAAACGCGGGTGACTGGTCAAACCTGACCAGTGGGCCCAAGGGACCCACTGGCAGTGACCCAGCGACGGCCGGCGTTGTTTTTAAGTGAAATCGTAAAACCCAGAGTACGTCTTCCCTGCCCCGAAAACGTATTTTCATTCGAACCGTTTTCTTTTTCTGTTTTAATTAAAAACAGAGTTTTGGCTGAACTTTGACTGGCTATAACTTTTTAAATATAAGTCCAATTGACTTGATTCTTTTTATGTTGTTTCTCAAATTTTCTCTAGTTTATTTTCATATTTATTTGAAAATTTTCCAAGCAACTTTTTTGTATGGTTTTGAAACTATGTGTTAATTCAAAATTTTCTTAAATAGGATTTTTGGAGAGAGAAGGCAACTTTCAAAAAGTGCACCCCCACTTGCATACTCTTGAAGGCAAGCATTCTGAACCCGGGCATAATATTGTTGTGTGTTGTTTGATACGGTACAACACCATCTTGACACGAAGTATTCGTTATTTTATGTGACGATATGATCATACTCATGAGTGCGCAAATAAAGATTTCTTGCGGTTAAAATTTGATATGCTTGTGATAGTAATCACCCTCTTATGCCTTTCATGCCCACCGGAAGGAATCCGGGAAAGCCTCTGTCTTGGGTAGACACGAGCTTGTCCCTAGTTCTTCGTCGAGACGATTATGTCCGGTAAGGCATGGTGGGGTACGATGAGCGGTGATTCTGTCTGATTGGTATGAAATATACTTCATATGCTTATCATGCAGGTAATGCTTTAACCTCCTGAGTCGACCATAGATCGAGTCTTGTTCTAGTAACTCCCATACTTGTCTCGTACTACCACTTGTCCCTGCCATAGGTAGGGTACGGTTCAGTCAGTTGTAAACCCCTTCCTAGCACACACCGTACAGAGAGGCCATGGTGGAAGATACCGGCTGCATCCGGTAGGCATGCCACCTGGTCCGGGGGCATGGGTGTTTCGGTTGGAGCTGAAGGGGGTAGCTCCCCTAGTTTGCGCGCGTTATAAATTTTGTGATCCCATGCTAGTCGAGGTTGTAGCCTCCCCATTTAGAGTTTCGCATAACGGGTGTCGTGGGTGATTCCAGACACCGGTAAGTTAGGCTGGTGTGTGCAGTCAGGTGTGTTTTCAATTAAAAGACTGTAGACGGAATTAGTCCCGACGGACTAAAGGAATCCGTTACTCGTGGGTAAAGAGTACACCCTCTGCAGAGATTATATCTATTCGAATAGTCGTGTCCATGGTTAAGGACTACAGCCTGGGATGGGTCAAGTGTCGGTCTTAGTGTCGGTCTTCGGAGGAACAATTGCTAAACCAGAACATGGATCATGACTTGTGACTCGTGATGACTATGATTATTATTATTATTATTAACTAACCATTTACATTATTTGAATCATTGAGCATCCCTGGGACGGTTCTACCTCCTGGATGTTCACTGTGATTACTCTCATATAAGCCCTTTATGTGGTGTCGTGGAGATGCCTGACTGTGGCATGCTTGTTATTCATTTACTTTATAAGCCCTTTATGTGGTGTCGCGGAGACGCCCGACTGTGGCACTCTTGTTATTCATTTATTTTATAAGCCCTTTATGTGGTGTCGCTGAGATGCCCGACTGTGACATGTTGGTTATTTACTTAGTTTATAAGCCCTTTATGTGGTGTCGCTGAGACGCCCGACTGTGGCATGCTTGTTATTTACTTACTCTATAAGCCCTTTATGTGGTGTCGCACAGACGCCCGACTGTGGCATGTTTGCCGCTTATTTCCTTTATAAGCCCTTTATGCGACGTCGCTCAGACGCCCGACTGAGGCATGCTTTATATTATTAACCTTTTGAGGCGTCGCTTCCGACACCCGATCGGTGCATTCTTTTTCTACTCCCTTATTACATATTCATGTTGTATGTGAATAACATGCTTGTGTGCATCTTGGATGTTTATTTTGTGACTGACATGAAATCATAGAATAATTCAGAGCATGATTATCATTTGTTATATTATACCTGTGTTCATAATGTTTGCGAGTACATTCAAAAGTACTCACTGGCTTGTCCCTGGCTATTGTCTTGGCTAGATTTCTTGCGTGGAGAGGAGCGTCGCGATGACAACCCAGAACTTACGCAATGGTGATAGCAGCCTCGTGAAGATAGGAGTTATCCAGGTCAGTTGTTCCTGTGGGAAATTGAGTCCCATAGACACTGATGATCCGCAAACCGCTTCCGCCATCGACCTCTAGAAACCTTTTGTTGTACTAATAGGCCAGAATGGTCTTGTACTACTCATTTTGTATTTTGCTTGTAGTTTCTGTATCAATTTGGTGTCTCATCAGCTAACAGTAATCCTGGGGCTGGTGAGCATAAGGGCCATTTTCTGGGAAATTAATATCCCGAAAATTCGGTCCTGACAACCTTGGTATCAGAGCCAGGCTGACCATTGGCTAATACTATCTTGGCTAGGTCAATAAACCTAGGTAAATCAACCTACCAGACCTTAACCTAACCCCGGCCAAGCTTCTTGTGTAAGATAGCCACGCAGTGACCCCGACACCTTTTGGCAGTCGGTGCCTAACCTATCAGCCTAGCCTGTCGATCACACGCCAGTGACCAACACCTAAAATGTCTCATTCACAAGCGTGCGAAGGAAGACTCCGTCCCCTTTTTCTATAAAAAGGGCACGCTAGCCTCAACCCAACACAGCACAGCGTCTACCCCAAACCGAGCTAAAATGCATGGACCCGTTGTTCAAATGAGACCACAGCAACCAACCTTGGAGGTTTTGTGACCGTGTTAGCAAACCTCACCCGCCGTGCCTTTGCATTAGAAGAGCCCCCAGAATATGTCGTGTACCAAGGGCCCATGAGCGGTGAGAGCCGTCAATTCTGGGCCACTGTGCATGTCTATGGTAGAGGTCTATCGCCAGAACGCCCCTACAGGTTCACCGGAAGAACAACTTCCTTTGAGCCACAAGCCATTCAACTAGCTGCTTGAGAGGCTATAGTTCAACTCTGGCACTTGTCACCCATAGTTAATTGTCGCTCGTTCTACTACTACCCCAGCCATGACGGATATGGTAGACCACCCCAGGTTGCCAATGGAGATCACGAGACGGATCCTGCATTATTGCATCTGGTGCGCTATGTAAGTGCACTAGAGGAACTGTTCGATCAAATCACCCTTGATCTGATCGCAGCCCATGGAGAACTGATTCGCCGAGGCCCGGCAAGAAGAGGAGATGAGCCCGACGCCGATAACCTAGTCGTACTGTTCGGGCAACCGATCGAGTCCTTGAGGTCTGCCCTAGCCATCGACCAAAACACTTTGGTGTCCCCAGAAGTGCTTCGTCGCCTTTTGGGAACACGCTCCAACGGGATCGTGGCCAACAACCCCCGCGATGGTCATCATCGCTACCCCGACCCTGCAGCTCCTCAACCCCCTCCAGCTAACCCCGACGGTGAAACCCGTGGAGAAGCCTCGGCGTCCACAAGGCATGCCCGCTTAGATATAAATGAGGTAGACTAAGTCACTCGAGTAGTAACGAGTCTTAGTATGTCCACTCCCTGTAATTGTGTGATCTTGTATCGCCATAATTAAATATTGTCTGCTTATGCGCCCCTATTTTAAATAATAGCCATGCATAAGTATGTTGGCGTACGATTGCATTTTTTTAATTCCGGGTGTAGCTACCAAAAACCACCCCAACGACACCCACAGTAATACGTCACTCTTGTGAGATATGTGTATCTGTGGCATTAACCCCGGCCCCATAGAGCAGAACCGACAGACTAGTTGCCCCTCACCGTGATAAAAGACCCAGCCCAGATGATGTATAAAAGGCCACCTCGTGACCTTACCAAGCATCCCTCACCTTGTGCACAACTCTCACAGCCATTTCTTTGCCATGCCGAGCCCTAGTATTTATCTGAGAACTCCAGATGCAACCCCAGGTAGTTTTGTTAAAATATTGTGGGACTTTACCTGTAGTACCATGAGTTCTATCCATCCACCCCAGTACGAGTTGCTCAAATCGAGGATCACCCCATCCACCTCGAAGTATTGGGCAGTAGTGCACATCCCTCCCGCAAACCCAAACCAAGACCCAACGGAAATCTCCTTCGTGGGAAAATCTATGCCGACCCTGCAAATGGCCATAGAAGCTGCTGTGTACGAAGCACTTGCTCGCCTTCGATTCGCGGTACCCTATGCCAGCGAACGAGGGTATTATTACTTACCGAGTCATGCAACACCCGGAGAAGCAGCATCGTTTCCCGGTGGACGAATCGAGAGAGACCCAGTACTAGCCAACCTTGCCCAGTATGTCATCGCTCAAGAGCGTTTGACCCAGCGAGTAATGGGTTATCTCCAGAGCCACGCTGATTTAAACCCTCAGATCGCCATTGGCAGGCCACTGAGGCCCGACCAGGAGAGACGCATTCATCGACTAGTCAATCCGCTTCCCCTGATAGAAGAAGAGTGTACCCCAGTGCCAGAGACGTTTTCTCAAGACCCTGTCTATTTACCGTTTTCATTGTACACGTCACTGCTATGTTTATTGTCCCAGCATTTATTTATGTGTTGCAACTTATGTGTGGTATCCTAGATTTGTGCGACAAATTAAATAATTGGTTTCAATTAATATGAAGTAGTTTTTACTGCTGTTAATTTTGATTAACTGTCGTCGCTCTCGGTAATTTTGGAAGTAAGATTTTTTTTTGAGTTGTTGCAGCATACATCTCTTCACGACATAGATATTTTTTTATTCTTGCAGCACCACGACAGCGGTCTCACAACCACTCGACCACGTGCACTAATTGCAAATCCGTGTGCACATGTTGCATCTAACTGATTTCCTCCCTAACACACCACAATCTCTGAAGGAAAGATTTGTGGGTTATTAATCGGGTGCAAGTCGCCTGCAGCACACCGGCAGCAGTTAGCACCCGACAACAGCACCTAATCCTCATGATCGCCGCCGCCGCGGAGAGCTAACACTCGAGCAGCAGCATCACGACGATCATCGAGGATCATCGCGCACAAGAGCGCGGAGAACCCCAACAATGTCGCCAACCCTCCGCACACCAGGATCATGTACCAGTCCGGCATCACCTCTGCCATTAGAGCCTCGTCTCGAGCTCCTGCAAGCAGAAATGGAGGAGAAGGAAGGAGAAGGAGAAGCAAGGCCAGGTGCGATGAAGAAGAAAGGAGCACCTCGGTCATTTTATAGCCCGAGGTCGGTGCACGGTGGGCGAAGTCCACCAGCGCCGCTCGTCGCTCGATCGCCGGTGTTCGGAGGCGAATCCGCGAGCAGTGCCGATAGCGCACTGGACCGCGAGGTGAGTGCACGCTGCACCGGCAGCTAGCACACCGCGCACTACCGCGGTACGTCCTAGATGCCCTACGTGCTAGACGTCGCCGGTGGAGAAAGTGCGGGAAAGCGCGCGCGAGAGAGGAAGAAGAGAGAGCCAGAGGTAGAAGAAGAGACTGAAAATGGGCCCCGGGTCCACTTGTCAGCCAGAGAGAGCATTGTGCTCTCGGGTACGACCAGCGTATTTTAGAAATTCTGTAACCAAAAGTAAAAAAATCTCGTTTTCCCCAACCATGGATTTTTCCACGCAACGCCAGTATTCCACATTGTAGTTTTGCACCACTTATTTGCCTATTCACTGTAGCAACATTTTATTGCATGAGTAGGATGGTTAGTTTTGTGATATTACTTTGAGATAGTAAGAGTAATTCTTTTTCAAAGCAGCCCTTAGCCAATCTCGAGGACGAGATTTTTCTTAAGGGGGGTAGTGTTGTAACACCCCAAAAATTTTAACCATGATTTGTTTATTAAAATTTTGCCAAGAAATTAAATTTTCATTTTTGTGGAATTATCTTTTGATTTCAGAACCACTCTTTTCCTTGATATTGTGGAGTGTTCACCCCAAGTGAAAACCTTTCAAAAATACTGTTGGACTTGTTTATCCTCTCAAGAAAAACATTTCTTTTATCGGTGGATTTATTTGCATAATTATTTTCCCTGAGCTTTATCTCTTTAGTAATGATTTTTCATAAGTTTTAGAGCCTCTTTTGCACTACAACCCTCTGGTAAAACTAGTTATAAGTTTCACCAAAATTTGGAGATGTCATGGGATTCTCCCACATCACTTTTATGCAAAAATCTCTTTTAGTCATTTGGAAATTTTGAGCTCTACCCCAAATTTTCAAATCTGATCCAATTTGTAAAATTGCACTACAACATATTTAAATATTTCATTAAAGCTTCCACCAAAATTAGGGGATGTTAGTAGTAGTGTATAATTCAACTTTATGCAAAAACCCATTAAAGTTCTTTGAAATTTTTGAGCAAAATATCCTCTTTTGCTCTCTGGTCCAGTTTGGCATTTTCTACTGCAACCCTAGTTTATTTTGCTCTAGTGCCCATGAGCTTTTTCCTCCTTATAGTCCACCCTACCAAACCCTTAAGTCAAGGAGATTGGACCCATTAGAGTATTTTTGGTCCACGCAATAATGCCCTTTTCATTCTGTCCAGATTTGGTTTTCTCAAAAACATGCACTAACAAGTTTTTGTTCTTGACAAACTAACCTTGCCAACCTCTTTCTCATATAAAGTGACTATGATCTGGAGTTTTTGGCCACCCCAAGAGATGCTTAGATGGCCATAGCTTTCTGTCAAGCACCTTGTGTGCATGGTCAGATTTGACATGGTTTTTAGTTTGCACATTGGACCTACTTGCTTTGCCTAACCAGCATGTCCACTAAGCTCCTAGCTACCTCTAACCTAGATCTATTAATCCCCAGCCCCATCCAAGCCTCCTAGCATGCCTTGGCATTTTGCCGAACAAGTAGCGTGCGTGCTCTAGGCGCGCCCAGAGCGCACGTTTTGCACGCCCATGTAGCCGAGCCGCCGCGTCATGCCCCTGGCCTTTGCTCGCCCACAGGGCCGTGCTCCAGCCTCGCTCGCTCACCAGAACCCTCCAGGCCGCCCCTAGAGCCCCACAGCGCCGCCGTCAGGTCAGCCATGGCAGCTAGCGGCCGGACACAGCAGGCTCCTGCCATGGACGGCACCGCCCGAGCCACTCTCGCTCGCCAGCTCGCCCCTGAAGCAGTGCCCGCTCGTCTGCTAGCCTCTGCCATCATCCCCAGCCTCGACACGTCGTGCTGCAAACTACAGAACTGCGGTTCGCCGTTCCTATCCACTGCCGCCGTCGATCCTATCCACGGCCGCCACGGAACCGACCTAGTCACGCTATAAAAAGGAGCCCCGAGCTCGTCCAGACCCCCAGGCAGCCTCAGGCCATCTCACTAGCGCCCCCATAGCCAGCCATCGATGGAGGGGGGCCGTCTTCCTCATCTCCGGCCAGTTCGGCCTCCGCCACGCTCCGGTTCAATTCGTCGCAAGCAGGACCTCCCCCGTCCATCCAGTGCTCCCATCCTCTTCCCCTTGACCTTGCGGAGCCAACCCACCCCTCAGCTTCGACCGGGAACCACCGTAGCCCAAACCCCCAAATCCTCCCGAAGCCACCTCCGCTGCGGAGCTCGCCGCCGGCGACTCCCTCCACCCCTGCGAACCTAGCAACCACTGGGAGGACCGCCCGGGACTGGCGGATCCATCCCTACCCTCGGAGCCCCGTCAAAAGCCACCAATCGCCGGCGTTGATCGCCGGAGCTCCACCTCCTCTCGGACAGAGGAGGAAGAAAACGTGGGCGACTGGTCAAACCTGACCAGTGGGCCCAAGGGACCCACTGGCAGTGACCCAGCGACGGCCCATGCTGTTTTTAAGTGAAAGCGTAAAACCCAGAGTACGTCTTCCCTACCCCGAAAACGTATTTTCATTCGAACCGTTTTCTTTTTCTGTTTTAATTAAAAACAGAGGATTGTCTGAACTTTGACTGGCTATAACTTTTTAAATATAAGTCCAATTGACTTGATTCTTTTTATGTTGTTTCTCAAATTTTGTCTAGTTTATTTTCATATTTATTTGAAAATTTTCCAAGCAACTTTTTTGTACGGTTTTGAAACTATGTGTTAATTCGAAATTTTCTTAAATAGGATTTTTGGAGAGAGAAGGCAACTTTCAAAAAGTGCACCCCCGCTTGCATACTCTTGAAGGCAAGCATTCTGAACCCGCGCATAATATTGTTGTGTGTTGTTTCATACGGTACAACACCATCTTGACACGAAGTATTCGTTATTTTATGTGACGATATGATCATACTCATGAGTGCGCAAATGAAGATTTCTTGCGGTTAAAATTTGATATGCTTGTGATAGTAATCGCCCTCTTATGCCTTTCATGCCCACCGGAAGGAATCCGGGAAAGCCTCTGTCTTGGGTAGACACGAGCTTTTCCCTAGTTCTTCGTCGAGACGGTTATGTCCGGTAAGGCATGGTGGGGTAAGATGAGCGGTGATTCTGTCTGATTGGTATGAAATATACTTCTTATGCTTATCATGCAGGTAATGCTTTAACCTCCTGAGTCAACCATAGATCGAGTCTTGTTCCAGTAACTCCCATACTTGTCTCGTACTACCACTTGACCCTGCCATAGGTAGGGTACGGTTCAGTCAGTTGTCAACCCCTTCCTAGCACACACCGTATAGAGAGGCCATGGTGGAAGATACCGGCTGCATCCGGTAGGCATGCCACCTGGTCCGAGGGCATGGGTGTTTCGGTTGGAGCCGAAGGGGGTAGCTCCCCTAGTTTGCGCGCGTTATAAATTTTGTGATCCCATGCTAGTCGAGGTTGTAGCCTCCCCATTTAGAGTTTCGCTTAACGGGTGTCATGGGTGATTCCAGACACCGGTAAGTTAGGCTAGTGTGTGCAGTCAGGTGTGTTTTCAATTAAAAGACCATAGACAGAATTAGTCCCGACGGACTAAAGGAATCCATTACTCGTGGGTAAAGAGTACACCCTCTGCAGACATTATATCTATTCGAATAGTCGTGTCCATGGTTAAGGACTACAGTCTGGGATGGGTCAAGTGTCGGTCTTCGAAGGAACAATTGCTAAACCAGAACATGGATCATGACTTATGACTCGTGATGACTATGATTATTATTATTATGAACTAACCATTTACATTATTTGAATCATTGAGCATCCCTGGGACGGTTCTACCTCCTGGATGTTCACTGTGTTTACTCTCATATAAGCCCTTTATGTGGTGTCGCGGAGACGCCCGACTGTGGCACTCTTGTTATTCATTTACTTTATAAGCCCTTTATGTGGTGTCGCGGAGACGCCCGACTATGGCACTCTTGTTATTCATTTATTTTATAAGCCCTTTATGTGGTGTCGCTGAGACGCCCGACTGTGCATGTTGGTTATTTACTTAGTTTATAAGCCCTTTATGTGGTGTTGCTGAGACGCCCGACTGTGGCATGCTTGTTATTTACTTACTCTATAAGCCCTTTATGTGGTGTCGCACAGACGCCCGACTGTGGCATGTTTGCCGCTTATTTCCTTTATAAGCCCTTTATGCGACGTCGCTCAAATGCCCGACTGAGGCATGCTTTATATTATTAACCTTTCGAGGCATCGCTTCCGACACCTGATCGGTGCATTCTTTTTCTACTCCCTTATTACATATTCATGTTGTATGTGAATAACCTGCTTGCGTGCATCCTGGATGTTTATTTTGTGACTGACGTGAGATCATAGAATAATTCAGAGCATGATTATCATTTGTTATATTATACCTGTGTTCATAATGTTTGCGAGTACATTCAAAAGTACTCACTGGCTTGTCCCTGGCTATTGTCTTGGCCAGATTTCTTGCGTGGAGAGGAGCATCGCGATGACAACCCGGAACTTATGCAATGGTGATAGCAGACTCATGAAGATAGGAGATATCCAAGTCAGCTATTCCTGTTGGAAATGGAGCCCCATAGACGCTGATGATCCGCAAACCGCTTCCGCCATCGACCACTAGAAACCATTTATTGTACTAATAGGCCAGAATGGTCTTGTACTACTCATTTTGTATTTTGCTTGGACTTTCTGTATCAAGTTGGTGTCTCATCAGCTAACGGTAATCCTGGGGCTGGTGAGCATAAGGGCCATTTTCTGGGAAATTATTATCCCGAAAATCCGGTCCTGACATTTAATGACTGATGGTGGTTCATGATACGTCCATTTTGCATCATGCTTTTATATCGATATTTATCGCATCATGGACTGTTATTTCACTTTATGTCACAATACTTATGGCTATTCTCTCTTATTTTACCAGGTTTACAGAAGGAGGGAGAATGCCGGCAGCTAGAATTCTGGTCTGGAAAAGGAGAAAATATTAGAGACCTATTCTGCGCAACTCCAAAAGTCCTGAAACTCCACGGAACGTCTTAAAGGAAATAAAGAAAAATCATATGAACGTGATGAAAACTAGCTTGACGATATTCCCATGTGTCCTCGGGAGCGCTTTTCCTATTATAAGAGTTTGTTCCAGCTTGTCCTTTGCTACAAAATGATTGGGCCACCTTGCTGCACTTTATTTACTTCTGTTACTCGTTGCTCGTTACAACTCATCCTATCACAAAACTATCTGTTACCACTTATTTCAGTACTTGCAGAGAATACCTTGCTGAAAACTGCTTATCATTTCCTTCTGCTCCTTGTTGGGTTCGACACTCTTACTTATCGAAAGGACTACGATAGATCCCCTATACTTGTGGGTCATCAAGACTCTTTTCTGGCGCTGTTGCAGGGGAGTGTAGCGCCTTTGGTAGGTGGAATTTGGTAAGGAAAAATTTATATAGTGTGCTGAAATTTACTGTCACTTGTTACTATGGAAAGTAATTCTCTGAGGGGCTTGTTCCGGGTATCTTCACCCCGTCCAGTAGAGCAAAGAGTTGCTCCTCAACCTACTGAACCTATTGAAAATGAAACTCCTTTTGAATTTCCTTCGAGTATGATGGAAAGACTGCTAGCTAACCCTTTTACAGAAGATGGAACAAAGCATCCTAATGAGCACTTAATATATGTGGATGAAGTTTGTGGATTGTTTAAGCTTTCAGGTATACCCGATGATGTTGCTAAGAAGAAGGTCTTCCCTTTATCTTTGAAGGGAGACGCATTGATATGGTATAGGCTATGTGATGATATGAGATCATGGGACTATAAGAGATTGAAGCTAGAATTTCATCAGAAGTATTACCCTATGCATCTTGTTCATCGTGATCGCAATTATATATATAATTTCTGGCCTCGCGAAGGAGAAAGCATCGCTCAAGCTTGGGGGAGGCTTAAATCAATGTTGTATTAATGCCCCAATCATGAGCTCTCAAGAGAAATTATTATGCAAAGTTTTTATGCTCGGCTTTCTGAAAACAATCGCACCATGCTCGATACTTCTTGTGTTGGCTCTTTTATGATGAAGACTATTGAATTCAGATGGAATTTATTGGATAGAATTAAACGCAACTCTGAAGATTGGGACCTCGACGAAGGTAAGGAGTCAGGTATGACACCTAAGTTTGATTGTGTTAAATCTTTTATGGACACCGATATTTTCTGTAAGTTTAGCACTAAATATGGACTTGACTCTGAGATAGTAGCTTCTTTCTGTGAATCTTTTGCTACTTATGTTGATCTCCCTAAGGAGAAGTGGTTTAAATATCATCCTCCCATAGAAGTAAAAGTAGCTGCACCTATTAAAGTTGAAGAAAAGACTGTCACTTGTAATGATCCTATTGTTCCTACTTCTTATATTGAGAAACCACCTTTCCCTGTTAGAATAAAGGATCATGCTAAAGCTTCAACTGTTGTTCGTAAAAGTAATATTAGAACTTATACACCTCCTGAGCAAGTTAAAGTAGAACCTAATATTGCTATTGTTAAAGATCTCTTGTCTGATAATATTGATGGGCATGTTATTCAGTTCGAAGGTGAAACTGCTATAATTGCTAAACCTTGTGATAAGGATAAACATAGACCTGTGGTAGGCGTGCCTGTTATTTCTGTTAAAATAGGAGATCATTGTTATCATGGCTTATGTGATATGGGTGCTAGTGCTTGTGTTATACCTCATGACTTATACAAAGAAATTAAGAATGAAATTGCACCTATTGAGTTAGAAGATATTGATGTTACTATTAAACTTGCTAATAGAGATACTATTGCACCAATTGGAATTGTTGGAGATGTTGAAGTCTTGTGTGGGAAAACTAAATATCCTGCTGATTTTCTTGTTCTTACTTATCCGCAAGATAGCTTTTGTCCCATTATATTTGGTAGACCCTTCTTAAATATTGTCAATGCTACCATAGATTGCACAAAGAATGTTGTTACTGTTGGCTTGGGTGATATGGTTCATGAGTTTAATTTCTCTAAATTTAGTAAACAACATCGTGAGGAAGAATTACCTAGTAAGGATGAAATTATTGGTCTTGCTTCTATTGCCGTACCTCCTAGTGATCCTTTAGAACACTATTTGCTAGACCATGAAAATGATATGTTCATGAATGAAAGAAGGGAAATAGATGAAGTATTCTTTAAACAAGAACCTATTCTGCATCACAACTTGCCTGTTGAAATCTTAGGGGATCCTCCTCCACGCAAGGGTGATCCCGTGTTTGAGCTTAAACCTTTGCCTGATAATCTTAAATATGCTTATCTTGATGAAAAGAAGATATATACTGTTATTATTAGTGCTAACCTTTCAGAGCATGAACAACAAAGATTATTGAAAACTCTGAAGAAGCACCGTGCTGATATTGGATATACTCTTGATGATCTTAAGGGCATTAGTCCCACTCTATGTCAACATAAAATAAATTTGGAAGCAGATGCCAAGCCAGTTCATGATCCTCAATGATGTCTGAATCCTAAAATGAAAGAAGTGGTAAGAAAAGAAATATTAAAGCTTCTGGAGGCAGGTATAATCTATCCCGTTGCTGATAGTGAGTGGGTAAGTCCTGTCCATTGTGTCCCTAAGAAGGGAGGTATTACTGTTGTTCCTAATGATAAACATGAATTGATTCCACAAAGAATTATCACAGGTTATAGGATGGTGATTGATTTCTGCAAATTAAATAAAGCTACTAAGAAAGATCATTACCCCTTACCTTTTATTGATCAAATGCTAGAAAGATTATGCAAACATACACACTATTGCTTTCTAGATGGTTATTCTGGTTTCTCTCAAATACCTGTGTCGGCTAGAGATCAATCAAAGACTACTTTTACATGCCCTTTTGGTACTTTTGCTTATAGACGTATGCCTTTTGGTTTATGTAATGCACCTGCTACCTTTCAAAGATGCATGATGGCTATATTCTCTGACTTTTGTGAAAAGATTTGTGAGGTTTTCATGGACGACTTTTCCGTCTATGGTTCCTCTTTTGATGATTGGTTGAGCAATCTTGATCGAGTTTTGCAGAGATGTGAAGAAACTAATCTTGTCTTGAATTGGGAAAAGTGCCACTTTATGGTTAATGAAGGTATTGTCTTGGGGCACAAAGTTTCTGAAATAGGTATTGAAGTTGATAAAGCCAAGGTTCATGCTATTGAAAAGATGCCATGTCCCAAGGACATCAAAGGTATAAGAATTTTCCTTGGTCACGCTGGATTTTATAGGAGGTTCATTAAGGACTTCTCAAAAATTTCTCGGCCTCTGACTAATTTATTGCAAAAATATACCATTTGTCTTTGATGATGATTGTGTAGAAGCATTTGAAATACTTAAGAAAGCATTAGTCTCGGCACCTGTTGTTCAGCCACCTGACTGGAACCTACCCTTTGAAATTATGTGTGATGCTAGTGATTATGTTGTAGGTGCGGTTCTAGGGCAAAGAGTTGACAAGAAATTAAATGTTATTCATTATGCTAGTAAAACTCTAGACAATGCTCAAAGAAATTATGCTACTACTGAAAAAGAACTCTTAGTAGTTGTATTTGCTTGTGATAAGTTCAGATCTTATATTGTTGATTCTAAAGTAACTATTCAAACTGATCATGTTGCTATTAAATATCTTATGGAAAAGAAAGATGTTAAACCTAGACTTATTAGATGGGTTCTCTTGCTACAAGAATTTGATTTGCATATTGTTGATAGAAAGGGAGCTGAGAACCCCGTTGCAGACAACCTGTCTAGGTTAGAAATATTCTTGATGACCCACTACCTATTAATGATAGATTTCCTGATGAACAATTAAATGTTATAAGTACTTCTCGTAGTACTCCATGGTATGCTGATTATGCTAATTATATTGTTGCTAAATTTATACCACCTAGCTTCACATACCAACAAAAGAAAAAAGTTTTTCTATGATTTAAGACATTAATTTTGGGATGACCCACATCTTTATAAAGAAGGAGTAGATGGTGTTATTAGACATTGTGTACCTGAGCATGAACAGGAACAGATCCTACGCAAGTGTCATTCCGAGTCTTATGGAGGACACCACGCTGGAGATAGAACTGCACATAAGGTATTGCAATCTGGTTTTTATTGGCCTACTCTCTTCAAGGATGCCCGTAAGTTTGTCTTGTCTTGTGACGAATGTCAAAGAATTGGTAATATTAGTAGACGTCAAGAAATGCCTATGAATTATTCTCTTGTTATTGAACCGTTTGACGTTTGGGGCTTTGATTATATGGGACCTTTTCCTGCCTCTAATGGATACACACATATTCTAGTTGCTGTTGATTATGTTACTAAGTGGGTAGAAGCTATTCCAACTAGTAGTGCTGATCATAACACTTCTATTAAAATGCTTAAGGAAGTTATTTTCCCGAGGTTTGGAGTCCCTAGATATTTAATGACTGATGGTGGTTCACACTTTATTCATGGTGCTTTCCGTAAAATGCTTGCTAAATATGATGTTAATCATAGAATTGCATCACCTTATCACCCACAGTCTAGTGGTCAAGTGGAGTTGAGCAATAGAGAGCTCAAATTAATTTTGCAAAAGACTGTTAATAGGTCTAGAAAGAATTGGTCCAAAAAACTTGATGATGCTTTGTGGGCTTATAGAACTGCATACAAAAATCCTATGGGTATGTCTCCGTATAAAATGGTCTATGGAAAAGCATGTCACTTACCTCTCGAACTAGAACATCAGGCATATTGGGCTATTAAGGAGCTTAACTATGATTTTAAACTTGCCAGTGAAAAGAGGTTATTTGATATTAGCTCACTTGATGAATGGAGAACCCAAGCTTATGAAAATGCCAAGTTGTTTAAAGAAAAAGTTAAAAGATGGCATGACAAAAGGATACAAAAGCGTGAGTTTAATGTAGGTGATTATGTATTGCTATACAACTCTCGTTTAAGATTTTTTGCAGGAAAAATTCTCTCTAAATGGGAAGGCCCCTATGTTATCGAAGAGGTCTATTGTTCCGGTGCCATAAAAATCAACAACTTCGAGGGCACAAATCCGAAGGTGGTAAACGGTCAAAGAATCAAACATTATATCTCAGGTAATCCCATAAATGTTGAAACCAATATTATTGAAACCGTAACCCCGGAGGAATACATAAGAGACACATTCTGGAACGTTTCAGACTCCGAAAAGGAATAGGTATGTGGTATGGTAAGTAAACCGACTCCAAAACAACTTTTAAGGCAATATTTCTTCGTTTTGGAATATTTAGAAAAATAGAAAAATAAGTAGCAGTCCGGGAAGGACACGAGGGCCCCATGAGGGTGGTGGGCGCGCCCTACCCCCTGGGCGTGCCCCCCTACCTCGTGAGCACCTCGTGTGCCTTCCGGACTCTGTTTTCTTGCACGTTACGTATTTTGGTCGGTAAAAAATCATTATATATTCTCCCGAAGGTTTTGACTCCCGTATCACGCAAATCTCCTCTGTTCTTGTTTCGAGTTGTTTTCTGTCAGGGTTTTCCAGGCTAGGCATCATGTCGTCTCCCTCCTCCAACAATGGTGACAACGATGCTTGGCTAATGAAGATAGATCTGAAGAGGGAAGAACCCACGAGGGTCAACAAGGATGAAAGGATCAAGAAGGCCACGAAGGATCAAGCTCCAGCAGCAAAAGACATACTTCAACTTGATCATAACCTTCTTACCCCAACTGAGATCGAAGCCTTCAAGATAATTGAGTTAGCTCGTATACAAAACAAGTATCTCACACAAGAAAATATTTTGTTGAAGGAGCATATTGTTGCACTCAAGGGCATTATTCGTAAGCTGGAGGACCTCTTACACTCGATGTGCGACTATCCGCCACCTCCACCTTCTTCACCGACAAAGGAGATATAATCACATGGGTATGGGCACTCCCCTTGGCAACTGCCAAGCTTGGGGGAGGTGCCCCGGTATCGTATCACAATCACAACTCCTATCTTTACCGTTTTTCTTAGTTCGATCCTATTAGTAGTATCTTGATCTAGTAGAATAAAGTTTATGGCATGATCTAGTTTTGACTTTTGCTTTATGATATTTCTTTGTAATCGAGTTCGTGAGCTATATATAATAAAGATTAGTGTTGAGTCAAGGGCTTGATTATTTTTCCATGATCTTGGTGAATAAAAGAAAAGAGAAAAGAATAAAAAGAAACAAAAAGTTCATATTGATCTTATTGAGAGTAATGACTCCACATAGAAAGAGTGTGATGATTAAAAGTTGTTGGGAGTTGGCAGACATAGCTTTGGTCATTGTTGCAATTAATAGGAAGTAATAAGGAAAGAGAGGTTTTCACATATAGATATATTATCATATTATCATTGACATCTTTTATGATTGGGAGCACTCATTAAAATATGACATGCTAAAGAGTTGATGTTGGACAAGGAAGACAATGTAATGAGTTATGTATTTCTTATATCTGAGATAAAGTATGTTGTCATGGATCCTCTAACTTGTTGAGCTTGCCTTTCCCCCTCATGCTGGCCAAATTCTTAGCACTAAGTAGAAATACTACTTGTGCTTCCAAAATACCCTTAAACCAGTTTTGCCATGAAAGTCCACCATATCTACCTATGGATTGAGTAAGATCCTTCAAGTAAATTGTCATCGGTGCAAAGCAATAAAAATTGCTCTAAATATGTATGATTGATTGGTGTGGGAGAAATAAGCTTTATACGATCTTGTGATGTGGAAGTAATAAAAGCGACAGACTGCATAATAAAGGTTCATATCACAAGGGGCAATATAAAGTGACGTTCTTTCGCATTGAGATTTTATATATCCAACCATAAAAGCGCATGGCAACCTCTGCTTCCCTCTGCGAAGGGCCTATCCTTTATTAGTATCTTCTACCTTATGCAAGAGTCATGGTGATCTTCACCTTTTCTTTTTCATTTTATCCTTTGGCAAGCTCAGCATGTTGGAAAGAACATGATATATATATCTAATTGGATGTAGGGGAGCATGAACCATTATTGTTGACATTACCCTTGAGGTAAAAGGTTATGGGGCAAAACTATAAGCCCCTATCTTTCTCTATGTCCGATTAAAACTCCGTAACCACAAGTATCGCGTGAGTGTTAGCAATTATGGAGGACTAAATGATAGTTGAATATGTGGACTTGTTTTTTAGCTCTGACATAGACTCTTTCCGATGTTATGATAAATTGCAATTGCTTCAATGGCTGAGATTATAGTTTGTTGGAGCCCAATAAGGTTTATGATTTATACTTTTGCATTGTGAATAGATCATCACTTGAACATAAGTAATCATATGACAAAATCTATATATGTTGCTGTATGAGAATAATCATGATGCCTTCATGTCTGTATTTTATTTTTATCGACGCCTCTACCTCTAAACATAAGGACATATTTATTGTTATCGGCTTTTCGCTTGAGGACAAGCGAGGTCTAAGCTTGGGGGAGTTGATACGTCCATTTTGCATCATGCTTTTATATCAATATTTATCGCATTATGGACTGTTATTTCACTTTATGTCATAATAATTATGGCTATTCTCTCTTATTTTACAAGGTTTACATAAGGAGGGAGAATGCCGGCAACTGGAATTCTGGTCTGGAAAAGGAGCAAATATTAGAGACCTTTTCTGCGCAACTCCAAAAGTCCTGAAACTCCACGGAACGTCTTAAAAGAAATAAAGAAAAATCCATGCAAAAGATGAAGGCCAGGGGCCCACACCCTGCTCACGAGGGTGGGGGCGCCCCCCCCTAGGGCGCCCCCCCCCCTAGGGCGCGCCCCCCAACCTCGTGGGCCCCCTGGTGGCTCTTCGACGCCCATCTTCTCCTATATGAGGTCTTTCGATGAGAAAAAAAATAGAGAGGAACTTTTCGGGATGACACTCCGCCGCCACGAAGCGGAACCTTGGCGGATCCAATCTAGAGCTCCGGCAGAGCTGTTCTGCCGGGGATACTTCCCTCCGGGAGGGGGAAATCATCACCATCGTCATCACCAGCGCTCCTCTCATCGGGAGAGGGCAATCTCCATCAACATCTTCACCAGAACCATCTCATCTCCAAACCCTAGTTCATCTCTTGTATCCAATTCTTGTCTCAAAGTCCGGGATTGGTGCTAGTAGGTTGCTAGTAGTGTTGATTACTCCTTGTAGTTGATGCTAGTTGGTTTATTTGGTGGAAGATCATATGTTCAGATTGTATATGCATATTATGACCCCTCTGATTATGAACATGAATATGCTTTGTGAGTAATTACGTTCGTTCCTGAGGACAAGGGAGAATTCTTGCTATGAGTAGTCATGTGAATTTGGTATTCGTTTGATATTTTGATAAGATGTATGTTTTCTAGCCTCTAGTGGTGTTATGTGAACGTCTACTACATAACACTTCACCATTATTTGGGCCTAGAGGAAGGCATTGGGAAGTAATAAGTAGATGATGGGTTGCTAGAGTGACAGAAGCTTAAACCCTAGTTTATGCGTTGCTTCGTAAGGGGCTGATTTGGATCCATATGTTTCATGCTATGGTTAGGTTTACCTTAATACTTTTGTTGTAGTTGCGGATGCTTGCAATAGAGGTTAATCATAAGTGGGATGCTTGTTCAAGTAAGAACAGCGCCCAAGCACCGGTTCACCCACATATCAAATTATCAAAGTATCGAACGCGAATCATATGAACGTGATGAAAACTAGCTTGACGATATTCCCATGTGTCCTCGGGAGAGCTTTTCCTATTATAAGAGTTTGTTCCGGCTTGTCCTTTGCTACAAAAGGATTGGGACACCTTGCTGCACTTTATTTACTTTTGTTACTCATTGCTCATTACAACTCATCCTATCACAAAACTATCTGTTACCACTTATTTCAGTACTTGCAGAGAATACCTTGCTGAAAACCGCTTATCATTTCCTTCTGCTCCTCGTTGGGTTCAACACTCTTACTTATCAAAAGGACTACGATAGATCCCCTATACTTGTGGGTCATCAGTTCACATTTTATTCATGGTGCTTTCCGTAAAATGCTTGCTAAGTATGATGTTAATCATAGAATTGCATCTCCTTATCTCCCTCAGTCTAGTGGTCAAGTAGAATTGAGTAATTGAGAGCTCAAATTAATTTTGCAAAAGACTGTCAATAGGTCTAGAAAGAATTGGTCCAAGAAACTTGATGATTCATTATGGGCCTATAGAACTGCATATACAAATCCTATGGGTATGTCTCCGTATAAAATGGTTTATGGAAAAGAATGTCACTTACCTCTCGAACTAGAACACAAGGCATATTGGGCTATTAAAGAGCTCAATTATGATTTTAAACTTGCCGGTGAGAAGAGGTTATTTGATATTAGCTCACTCGATGAATGGAGAACCCAAGCCTACGAAAATGCCAAGTTGATTAAAGAAAAGGTTAAAAGATGGCATGATAAAAGGATACAAAAGCGTGAGTTTAATGTAGGTGATTATGTATTGCTATAGAACCCTCGTTTAAGATTTTTTGCAGGAAAACTTCTCTCTAAATGGGAAGGTCCTTATGTTATCGAGGAGGTCTATCGTTCCGGTGCCATAAAAATCAACAACTTCGAAGGCACAAATCCGAAGGTGGTGAACGGTCAAAGAATCAAACATTATATCTCAGGTAATCCCATAAATGTTGAAACCAATGTTATTGAAACCGTAACCCCGGAGGAATACGTAAGGGACACTTTCCGGAACATTTCAGACTCTGAAAAGGAATAGGTATATGGTACGGTAAGTAAACCGACTCCAAAACAGTTTTTAAGGCAATATTTCTCCGTTTTGGAATATTTAGAAAAATAGAAAAATAAGAAGGAGTCCGGGAAGTACACGAGGGCTCCACGAGGGTGGAGGGCGCGCCCCCTACCTCGTGGGCACCTCATGCGCTTTCCAGACTCCGTTTTCTTACACGACACGTAATTTGGTCGGTAAAAAATCATTATATAATCTCCCAGAGGTTTTGACTCCCGTATCACGCAAAAATCTTCTGTCTTTGTTTTGAGCTGTTTTTCTGACAGATCCAGGACATCATGTCATCTTCAAGTGCCCCCAAGGACCAGTTCTTCAAGAAGGTCATCAATCCCTACCTCGCGGAGGTGCTGCAACACCCTCAAACCATTGAGATGCGTGAGGGGTTGTTGCACATCTACGATGTTGAGGGACCAAGGAAGACCGGAAGCACGGAGACAAGGCTCGAGGCATTGGAGCAAAAAGTTTTCAAGTGTCAGGAGATGGTGGAGCGTGGACTCGATTCCAATCACATTATGATCACAGAGTTCACCAATAACCACAAGCTGGACGTCAAGGACATTCGGGAGACCATCTTCAAGCTTCATGAGAAAATCGAGCACCTCCAAGCCTAGATCTATGACCTACAAAATCAAAACTGTGAGTATGAATATAGATTCAAGAGGATGAGTTTGGCTGCAGATTTGAGGTTTCAGGAGACTCGATCATCCTTCTATGATGGTGAGCCTATGCCTTGGAAGAAGGACGACAAGCCTACGCCATAAAAAAAACCATCACCTTCTCCACCAACAAAGAAGAATTGAGTTCTGGTATGGGCACTCCCCTTGGCAACTGCCAAGCTTGGGGGAGTGCCCCGGTATCATATCACCGTCACTTTTATCTTTACCGTTTTTCTTAGTTCGATCCTTTTGGTAATATCTTGATCTAGTAGAATAAAGTTTATGGCATGATCTAGTTTTGAGTTTTGCTTTATGATCCCTCTATGTAATCGAGTCCGTGAGCTATATATAAGAAAGATTAGTGTTGAGTCAAGGGCTTGATTATTTTTCCATGATCCTAAGTGAATAAAAGAAAAGAGAAATAAATAAAAAAGGAAACAAAGAGATCATATGGATCTTATGGAGAGTAATGAGCTCACATAGAAAAAGTATGATGAATAAAAGTTGTTGAGAGTTGACAAACATAGTTTTGGTCATCGTTGCAATTAATAGGAAGTAATAAAGAAAGAGAGGTCTTCACGTATAAATATACTATCTTGGACATCTTTTATGATTGTGAGCACTCATTAAAATATGACATGCTAAAGAGTTGACGTTGGACAAGGAAGACAACATAATGGGTTATGTTTTCTTACATCTGAGATAAATTATATTGTCATGGATCATCCAACATAGTTGAGCTTGCCTTTCCCCTTCATGCTAGCCAAATTCATCGCACCAAGTAGAGATACTACTTGTGCTTCCAAATACCCTTAAACCAGTTTTGCCATGAGAGTCCACCATACCTACCTATGGATTGAGTAAGATCCTCCGAGTAAGTTGTCATTGGTTCAAGCAATAAAAATTGCTCTCTAATATGTATGACTTATTAGTGTGGGAGAAAATAAACTTTAAACGATCGTGTGATATGGAAGAAATAAAAGTGACAGACTGCATAATAAAGGTCCATATCACAAGTGGCAATATAAAGTGACGTTCTTTCGCATTAAGATTTTGTGCATCCAACCATAAAAGCGCATGACAATCTCTGCTTCCCTCTGCGAAGGGCCTATCTTTTACTTTTATCTCCTACCTTGCATAAGAGTCATGGTGAGCTTCACCCTTCATTTTTACATTTTATCCTTTGGCAAGCACAGTATGTTGGAAAGATCCTGGTATATATGGCTAATTGGATGTGAGTTTTCATGAACTATTATTGTTGACATTACCCTTGAGGTAAAACGTTGGGAGGCAAAACTATAAGCCCCTATCTTTCTCTGTGTCCGATTAAAACTCCATACCCATAAGTATTGCGTGAGTGTCAGCAATTGTGAAAGACTATATGATAGTTGAGTATGTGGACTTGCTGAAAAGCTCTTATATATTGACTCTTTCCTATGTTATGATAAATTGCAATTGCTCCAATGACTGAGATTATAGTTTGTTAGTTTTCAATGAAGTTTACAATTCATACCTGAAATTGTGATTGAATTATTACTCTAGCATAAGAAATCATATGACAAGAATTATGTAAGTTGCAGTTCTAAGAATGATCATGATGCCCTCATGTCCGTATTTTACATTTATCGACACCTCTATCTCTAAACATGTGGACATATTTTCGATTTCGGCTTTCGCTTGAGGACAAGCGAGGTCTAAGCTTGGGGGAGTTGATGCGTCCATTTTGCATCATGCTTTTATATCGATATTTCTTGCATTATGGGTTGTTATTACACATTATGTCACAATACTTATGCCTATTCTCTCTTATTTTACAAGGTTTACATAAAGAGGGAGAATGCCGGCAGCTGGGATTCTGAGCTGGAAAAGGAGAAAATATTAGAGACCTATTCTGCACAGCTCCAAAAGTCCTGAAACTTCACGGAAGATGTTTTCAGAATATATAAAAAATACTAAGCGCAAGAAGTTCACCAGGGGGGCCCCACCCTGCCCACGAGGGTGGGGGCGCGCCCTACCCCCTGGGCGCCCACCCCCCACCTACCTCGTGGGCCCACTGGTGGCCCTCCGATGTCCATCTTCCGCTATATGGAGTCTTTCGATGAGGAAAGAATCATAAGCCATCTCCTCGGACGAAACTCCGCCGCCACGAGGCGGAACCTTGGCGGATCCAATCTAGGGCTCCGGCAGAGCTGTTCTGCCGAGGAAACTTCCCTCCGGGAGGGGGAAATCTTCGCCATCGTCATCACCAATGCTCCTCTCATCAGGAGAGGGCAATCTCCATCAACATCTTACCAGCACCGTCTCCTCTCAAAACCCTAGTTCATCTCTTGTATCCAATTCTTGTCTCCAAGTCTGAGATTGGTACTAGTAGGTTGCTAGCAGTGTTAATTACTCCTTGTATTTGATGCTAGTTGGTTTATTTGGTGGAAGATCATATGTTCAGATCCTATATGCATATTTGTTGGGGAACGTTGCAGAAAACAAAAAATTTCCTATGGTTTCACCAAGATCCATCTATGAGTTCATCTAGCAACGAGTGATCGGATGCATCTACATACCTTTGTAGATCACGAGCGGAAGCGTTCAAAGAACGGGGATGAGGTAGTCGAACACGACGTGATCCAAATCACCGGAGATCCTAGCACCGAACGGACGGCACCTCCGCGTTCAACACACGTACGGTCAGCGTAACGTCTCCTTCTTCTTGATCCAGCAAGAGGGAAGGAGAAGTTGAGGAAGATGGCTCCAGCAGCAGCACGACGGCGTGGTGGTGATGGAGCTGCAGTACTCCGTCAGGGCTTCGCCAAGCGCTATGGAGGAGGAGGAGGTGTTGGAGAGGGAGAAGGAGGCAACCAAAGGCATGGATGAAAAGGCCCTCCTTCCCCCACTATATATAGGAGGGCCTAGGGGGGGGCGCCGGCCCTAGGAGATCCAATCTCCTAGGGGGCGGCGGCCAAGGGAGGTTTCCCTCCCCCCCAAGGCACCTAGGGGTGCCTTCCACTTGTGGGACTCTTCCCCTTTGGAAACCCTAGGCGCATGGGCCCCTTGGGGCTGGTGCCCTTGGCCCATGTAGGCCAAGGCGCACCCCCCTACAGCCCATGTGGCCCCCGGGGCAGGTGGACCCACCCGGTGGACCCCCTGGACCCTTCCGGTGGTCCCGGTACAATACCGGTGACCCCGAAACTTGTCCCGATGGCCGAAACAGCACTTCCTATATATAATTCTTTACCTCCGGACCATTCCGGAACTCCTCGTGACGTCCGGGATCTCATCCGGGACTCCGAAAAACATTCGGGTTACTGCATATACATATCCCTACAACCCTAGCGTCACCGAACCTTAAGTGTGTAGACCCTACGGGTTCGGGAGATATGTAGACATGACCGAGACGACTCTCCGGTCAATAACCAACAGCGGGATCTGGATACCCATGTTGGCTCCCACATACTCCACGATGATCTCATCGGATGAACCACGATGTCGAGGATTCAAGCAACCCCGTATACAATTCCCTTTGTCAATCGATATGTTACTTGCCCGAGATTCGATCGTCGGTATCCCAATACCTTGTTCAATCTCGTTACCGGCAAGTCACTTTACTCGTACCGTAATGCATGATCCCGTGACCAGACACTTGGTCACTTTGAGCTCATTATGATGATGCATTACCGAGTGGGCCCAGTGATACCTCTCCGTCATACGGAGTGACAAATCCCAGTCTTGATCCGTGTCAACCCAACAGACACTTTCGGAGATACCCGTAGTCTACCTTTATAGTCACCCAGTTACGTTGTGACGTTTGGTATACCCAAAGCACTCCTACGGTATCCGGGAGTTACACGATCTCATGGTCTAAGGAAAAGATACTTTGACATTGGAAAAACTCTAGCAAATGAACTATACGATCTTTAAGCTATGTTTAGGATTGGGTCTTGTCCATCACATCATTCTCCTAATGATGTGATCTCGTTATCAATGACATCCAATGTCCATAGTCAGGAAACCATGACTATCTGTTGATCAACGAGCTAGTCAACTAGAGGCTTACTAGGGACATGTTGGTGTCTGTTATTCACACATGTATTACGATTTCCGGATAACACAATTATAGCATGAATAAAGACAATTATCATGAACAAGGAAATATAATAATAATGCTTTTATTATTGCCTCTAGGGCATATTTCCAACAATATTAATACCCCTATGATTATGAACATAAATATGCTTTGTGAGTAGTTACCTTTGTTCCTGAGGACATGGGAGAAGTCTTGCTATAAGTAGTCATGTGAATTTGGTATTCGTTCGATATTTTGATGAGATGTATGTTGTCTCTCCTCTAGTGGTGGTATGTGAACGTCGACTACATAAAACTTCACCATTATTGGGGCCTAGAGGAAGGCATTGGAAAGTAATAAGTAGATGATGGGTTGTTAGAGTGACAGAAGCTTAAACCCTAGTTTATGCGTTGCTTCGTAAGGGGCTGATTTGGATCCATATGTTTCATGTTATGGTTAGGTTTACCTTAATACTTTTGTTGTAGTTGCGGATGCTTGCAATAGAGGTTAATCATAAGTGGGATGCTTGTCCAAGTAAGGACAATACCCAAGCACTGGTCCACCCGCATACCAAATTATCAAAGTACCGAACGCGAATCATATGAACGTGATGAAAACTAGCTTTTCTCTATATAAGAGTTTGTCCAGGCTTGTCCTTTGCTACAAAAAGGATTAGGACACCTTGCTGCACTTTATTTACTTTTGTTACTTGTTGCTCGTTATAAATTATCCTATCACAAAACTATCTGTTACCACTTATTTCAGTACTTGCAGAGAATACCTTGCTGAAAACCGCTTATCATTTCCTTCTGCTCCTCGTTGGGTTCGATACTCTTACTTATCGAAAGGACTATGATAGATCCCCTATACTTGTGGGTCATCAAAAGGCAAAGAGTCAGTGGACGGTTGCCACGGTACACGAAGAGGCGCCTGGGGAGCGAACAGTTGCCACAGAGGTCACAAATTGACGACAAAGGGCCGAGTGAACCGCATGCGTATATCGCACACACCTTGATCTGGCTGACCATTTCTTTTGTGTTGCCTAATCACAAACAGTTCGTCCAAGTGAACCATATGTTGTATATCACACACACCTTCATATGGCTGCCTGTTTCTTTCGTGTTGCCTAATCACAAACAGTTCATCCGAGTGAACCGTATCCTGTATATCGCACACGCCTTCATCTGGCTGCCCATTTCTTTTGTGCCTCCTCATTGCAAACAGTTAATTGAACCGAACCGTATGCCCTTCATCGCACACGCAACTAAAATCTGAACCGTGTTTGATGCTTCCATCATCGCAAACGTTTTATACATTTTTGACGGTTTTCATACACCACCGTTTGCGATTATTGCATCGCACACAGTTTCTCGAAGGGTCTATGATCGTAGTGTCGCGTTAGCAGCATCCTGTAGTAGTGCTTTACCAGTCATGGTGGTAGGGGAAGAGGATAGGATGGAGGCTAGAGGTGCATCTCGAAACATTGGGGCTTGCGGAGGATTTCTTGGCCCTGGAGCAAGGGCTGAAAGTGTGGGTAAGCTTAATTTACTGGTTCCCTCTTATATAGGGCGGTCCAAGACCAGCGATCGCCTCACCATAGGAAACGGATTGCCCTTCCCAATGCACCACGTAGTATATGCGCGCAGAGGTTAAGCCGTGTGCATTGATGACACCGCTAGAAATCCGGTAGCATGATCTCTTTAGTGACAGGACATGTCGGTAAGAACGGCCTTGGGCCACCATAGACCTAATAATGACTATTGATGAGATGGTTTGACTCTGCCGCGGGAGATGACGCTTCGGTTCTCAGCCGAAAAGGCTACCAAGGCTGGACCCTGTCAAGCCTCCCATGGCCAGCCTTCGCTGCTAAGTTAAAAATATACTTCGGCCTTACTAGTTGTAGTGAGTTGAGAAAACAAAACGCTTACTGAAGAATATTCCTATTATTTTCAAACACATGGTTGTGATCGGGAAGGCCAAGAAGACCTCGGAGCCGGGCATAACCTCGGAATCGAAAGCCGGCGTGGAGGATGGAACTCGCATACGAAGCCGGAGAATCAAAATTGTGAAGTTATCGCGCAGAAGCTACTAGATGTCCTCGGCTTGAAGACTAGTTCAGGGGTTACTGTTGGTGTCCTGGATTAGGGGGTGCTTGCCACGTCGGCTGGCCGGTTATGGGCTGGACCGAGGACCCATCGAAGATTGATGAATGGGCCATGCATGCCCTGGCCCTCGACGTAATCAAGATGATGATCTCCTAAAGGCTTGGTGTACACTTCAAGCATATTTGAATGATCGACATGCTTATCCCTAGATTGTAACCGCTCATGTGTAAACCCTAGATACTACCCGTGCCTATATAAGTCATGGGGTTTAATCTGTAGAGACACAATTATAAGGTTTAGAGCTTAGAACTCCTCTATACGATCTAGAAGTAGATCATGCTGTACTCTATACCCCATCACAATCAACATATCGAAAGCAGGACGTAGAGTTTTACCTCATCAGGAGGTCCTGAACCTGGGTAAACATCATGCCCTACTTTTTCATGTTACCATCTAGCTCAGATCACCTAGTTTGGGACCCCCTAACCCCGGTTTTAGCACCGACAATCACTATTTTACTTCTGTTTATCTATGTACATTTTGTGGTGCATTTTTTATGCTTTTTTCTGTTCCTTTGAATCCGAAGACAACATCACTGTGTGCGCCCTTAAACAAGATATGAGGCGTGAGAGCTGAAGAGTGCGATAACTAGTTGAACAAACACATAGTTTTTGTGTATATGAGTAGTATAAAAAAAATCTGATTGCAAATTATCTTCTTCTTTCCCCGCGGTTCCAGAGCAGTGAAAAGGAAAATCCCCGTTGCAAACAAAGACACATACTCCGTATAATATACAGCAGCAAGAAGGAATCTCTCAAAATACAGAAGAAAGAAAAACAAAACGGAGAAAACGTTCTTCCCCCACCAAAGCCTAAGGCCTCTCCCAATGCTCCACCTTGTACAGGTGCTAAGCCTTCCACGTAGACAAAAAATCTGATGTGGCGAGTTATTTAAGAAGAAAGAGATGAGTATGATGACCCCAGAAAAAAACGATGCTAAGCGCGTGAATCTAGGCAAAACATTTAAAAGAAGAAAGCCCACCACTACACGAAGAGGTTTAGTTGTTAAATCATTAAATGAAGTAAGCTTGGCAACCATAAGCTAAGCACCTATACATTGGGGAGTATAGTTGCTAAGCTATTTAATGTGTTTAGCACCTCATCTAAACACTCATGCATTGGCAGTAGTCTAACGTCACCACCGTCTCACCATTTCCGTTCCGGCGCCTGAGAAGCGACAACGTGCACAACCCGCGACGGTAACGACCAGACGTGGACGAGGGCCCAACCGGTAGCAGCCGCTCCGCGTCTCTGACCGTGCGTCCACCCCCTCTCGCCGCGGTCTCCGGTCCCCGCGCCCCCACCCAGCAGCGGGAGAAGACGGAGAACCCGTCCCGTCCGTGGATTGCGGCGCCGGTGGACCACCGCTCTCGTGTCGATCTTTCACCAGTTCCATCCCCACGGAGCCGCGAGCCAGTTGGGGTTGACCGGCTGGGGCCTCGTATTTTGCCCCCGATCCGTGCCCGGTACGTGCAGTTACTCCTCGTAGCCGGTGCGTTGCATGCAGTTGGGCGTCGGTATCGGCGACGGACGCCCCGCGGGTCCAATCATTTCCACGAGAAGCACTGACTTCGGCCACATATCACATCCTACGGATCCTGCAGCTTATAGGGAGTCAAGCGAGTGGGTAGGGATGGGCGACTACTACCCAGTAGGAGTAGTTGCATGCCTTCAACTGGGCAAGTATGCAGTTCTAGACGTCGAGGCTGGACACCAAATACTGATAGGCAGTCAAGCGAGCGGGTAGGCATGGACGAGTTGTGGCTGCATGGCTTCCACTGGGCAAGTGTGCAGCTCTAGACGTGGAGACTGGAATCACCGGATAGTAGAAACTCCCTCCATTTCACAATATAAGATCGTTTTGCGATGTAGTAAACGATAGTTGATTCTGATATGAGAAAGTGGCCAACTGGGCAGAGAGATGCCGCTCCGTTTTTTCCTTGACCCAACCGATACGGGAGTATAGGTATACGCACCGAGTGACGGAGTGCGCATGCAATCACGCCGTGCTGTGCAACTTTGAACACCAGTCGTCGTTGCCGACTTGCCCGTGGGGAATCCAGCAGTGGCAACGTGATCGGCTTGATTCGAGATTGACCGGTCGTATATATCTAGCTAACCGGTCCTGCTCCTGCGCCGAAGAGTACTCCACGGAGATGGGCAACTGACCGGTAGTACCACGTACAGGCAGTAAATCATGGAGGGCATGAAGTCAACTGCCGCCAAGATGGGCAACCGATCCTGGTTACCCGGTCCCGTCGGATCACGCTACTCATGTAAGTTCTGTCTGTGTACGGCCACATTTTTATTTGCGGGGTACGGCCACATTTCAAGCACGTAGGTGAAAATGTCAAAGTACCCACCCTCCACTTGCATGAGAGATGAGACGAGCGTGCATGCATGCATGCACCGAATAAGGAAACTCCGGTTCTGTGTGAACAGCGTCAACTCGGGATCTGATTACCTGAGATTTCTAGGCGTCTTCCAGAGCGGTGTCATTTAAGGATCGCCCAGCTTCCGCAACACATGGGGAGATTTTCCACCCTGCTCACAGTACTAGCGCGACCTCAAACATCACAACTTGCACAATAAAACTAGTCTAAACTGGCGATCAAAATCAACCCACGTAACGATGGAGAATTACTTCGGTTCATTTTGGATCGTCTCGGCCGGACAATTTAGTAGCAGCCCAGAGTTGAGCGACCCTTCTTCTTTCTAAAACATTGTCATCGCATGCACATATTCACACAACGTCTATTGAAAACTGGAGTCGTGGAATTTTTAGATTGACGAAGTCACCATATATAAAAACATCGCGTCTCATTGAAATATTTTCTGTCATAACAAGACACATGCATGTTTGACCGCAGGTGGGCTGAAAGGGTACAACGTACCTTTCAGGCTGGCCATAGTGGGGATAATATGATCGGTAGGGACTCGTAAACATGCTTATATGTCAAACAATTAAAAAAGTCAGAGAGTTATATAGTACTACCTCTGTCCTGGTTTATTAGTCCTCTTCATATTCTGTATCAAATTTTAACCTTAAATTTAACTAAAAAATATTAATGCATATCATAAGAAATAATATAATTGAAAATCATGTTCAAATACAAATGCAACAATATATGTTTTTGTGACATGCATTAATATTTCGCTAGTTAAATCTTTAGTCAAAATTTAGCACAAAATACAAAGGAGACTTTATAAACCAGGACAGAGATAGTAACATAGGTAGTAGATACCATATCGTAATAAATGTTATGTTATTGTGTGTCATACATGTCAATAAATGAGATCACCTATGATAGTAATCTATTATACTACTATGCACTATGAATGTAGTATTGATACTCCCCACTATGACCACCCTCAACTAGTTAAATGTTTGATGGCTTTGGAAATGAGCAAATGGCAACTATGCAGCAGACTAACACTATTTCGATATGAACTCGTACATCTATATAATAGTTTGCGAGAGAAATTTGACAAATTAAATGTGCACTCTTTTTATTTTGGCTTTGACAAAGTGACACGCCCATTTGTCACAAGCCTGTGCCACAAAAGTCTTCGAGCCGGTAAGCCACCTCGTAAGTTAAGACATGCCACTACTAGTCTACCGACCACACCACACTAGTAAGAATGTGATTGCAACATTCGTGAGCGCCTTGCACTTGCCAAAGGGTGGGAATCGATGTTGTGAGTGCAATCTCAGACTGATCCGAAGTTCCGTTTCATCATCGTTGTCGGTCGACCGCCATGGTGGACGAACAATAAGCGCCTCACTGCTGCCATCCACCAAGAGGTGGAAGGTCGCGCAACATTATTCAGCTACGACATGCGTCTCATGTTGCCATCCTCGTCATTAGACAACAACCATTGTGAGGTCTTTGGCCCCAATAGGCAATAGCAGCGCATGAGGTTGGAATGGAGGCGGGTTTGGAAGGGAGGCCTCTCCGCTGATCTTATAGATATTAATTTTGGCATTAGAAAACCTAAAACCCATGTGCTCCTTTTGTTTACTTTGAGCGATCTAGATGTTGGAAATATGCCCTAGAGGCAATAATAATTAGTTATTATTATATTTCCTTGTTCATGATAATCGTTTATTATCCATGCTATAATTGTATTGATAGGAAACTCAGATACATGTGTGGATACATAGACAACACCATGTCCCTAGTAAGCCTCTAGTTGACTAGCTCGTTGATCAATAGATGGTTACGGTTTCCTGACCATGGACATTGGATGTCATTGATAACGGGATCACATCATTAGGAGAATGATGTGATGGACAAGACCCAATCCTAAGCCTAGCACAAAGATCGTGTAGTTCGTATGCTAAAGCTTTTCTAATGTCAAGTATCATTTCCTTAGACCATGAGATTGTGCAACTCCCGGATACCGTAGGAATGCTTTGGGTGTGCCAAACGTCACAACGTAACTGGGTGGCTATAAAGGTACACTACAGGTATCTCCGAAAGTGTCTGTTGGGTTGGCACGAATCGAGACTGGGATTTGTCACTCCGTGTAAGCGGAGAGGTATCTCTGGGCCCACTCGGTAGGACATCATCATAATGTGCACAATGTGATCAAGGAGTTGATCACGGGATGATGTGTTACGGAACGAGTAAAGAGACTTGCCGGTAACGAGATTGAACAAGGTATCGGGATACCGACGATCGAATCTCGGGCAAGTACAATACCGCTAGACAAAGGGAATTGTATACGGGATTGATTAAGTCCTTGACATCATGGTTCATCCGATGAGATCATCGTGGAACATGTGGGAGCCAACATGGGTATCCAGATCCCGCTGTTGGTTATTGACCGGAGAACGTCTCGGTCATGTCTGCATGTCTCCCGAACCCGTAGGGTCTACACACTTAAGGTTCGGTGACGCTAGGGTTATAGAGATATTAGTATGCGGTAACCCGAAAGTTGTTCGGAGTCCCGGATGAGATCCCGGACGTCACGAGGAGTTCCGGAATGGTCCGGAGGTAAAGAATTATATATAGGAAGTGCTATTTCGGCCATCGAGACAAGTTTCGGGGTCACCGGTATTGTACCGGGACCACCGGAAGGGTCCCGGGGGTCCACCAGGTGGGGCCACCTGCCCCGGGGGCCACATGGGCTGTAGGGGGTGCACCTTGGCCTATATGGTCCAAGGGCACCAGCCCCTAGAGGCCCATGCGCCAAGAGAAGAGAAAAAGGGGAGAGTCCTAAAGGGGGAAGGCACCTCCGAGGTGCCTTGGGGAGGATGGACTCCTCCCCCCCTTGGCCGCACCCTTCCTTGGAGGAAGGGGCAAGGGCTGCGCCTCCCCCCTCTCCCTTGGCCCTATATATAGTGGAGAAAAGGAGGAGCAAACATACCTGAGCCCTGGCGCCTCCCTCTCCCTCCCGTGAGACAACTCCCTCCTCCCGCAGCGCTTGGCGAAGCCCTGTTGGAATCCCGCTACTTCCACCACGCCGTCGTGCTGCTGGATCTCCATCAACCTCTCCCTCCTCCTTGCTGGATCAAGGCGTGGGAGACGTCTCCGTTCCGTACGTGTGTTGAACGCGGAGGTGCCGTCCGTTCGGCGCTAGGATCATCGGTGATTTGAATCACGACGAGTACGACTCCATCAACCCCGTTCTCTTGAACGCTTCCGCGCACGATCTACAAGGGTATGTAGATCCAATCCTCCCTCGTTGCTAGATGACTCCATAGATAGATCTTGGTGACACGTAGGAAAATTTTGAATTTATGCTACGTTCCCCAACACTAGACCCTATAAAACAGTTGTATCATTTTGTTAAGAAACGAAACACCTATTTGTCCAAAATAAATTCTAGCCAAAACCAAAAAAAGAGGATTTCAATATACATCTGACGTCAGATTATTAGCGTAAAAAATATGACGCCCTGAGCTACGTCGGGTTCCCGTCGAATACATGGCACTTATTCGCTGCAGCGTGACGATTTTTCTGACAATTATTTACACCATACATGACAATTTTCACTTTAAAACATGGCAAATCCTTATACAACAGCATGACAAATTTATCTGTATTCACATAGCAAATCTGAAGTCTTCGCTTGAAAATCCTAAAAATCCAATGTCAGATTTTTTTTAATATTTAGAGAAAAAATGCTACCCAGTTTCGGTGTTAATATTTGTGAACTGTATTCGCAAAAAAAAAAATTATGAACTGAACCTAGAATACGTAGCTGGCGTAGTGATGCCATGGAGGACACAAAAGTCAGTGGAAGCAACCGGTCGCCCGTTGACAAAAGTATTTCCACCGATGTCACCGCAACCACGTGTGGCAGCGACCCAGATGATTTGTTAACTAGCGGTGATTAACAAAGCTATTCGAGGACACGCGTAGAGCTGGATTAGCGCTACTCGCGGGTCGCGTGATCTTCGACCCACGTAGTAGTAGCACTACATTTCTACTACTATTTCCTCCAACGACTTGCACGAGAGGAGTGTGCTATCACGTCTGTCCACGATCAATCGTACAGTCTCGCGCCAGTCTTCTCCCAAATACATATCACGTTTCCTGCATCGAAGAAGTCTAAGCAAAAAATAAAATATCAACGCTGTGTATATATGGAGCTATCAAGCTTGTAGAAGAAAAACTCCAGACAAACGTGAATACATTCTTTTCAAAGGTTATACTAGTTCTCTCCGGAAATTGGAACTGTTGTATACTATTATTAGTTGAAGGGTTTTCTAAAATGTTAGGTGTAATTCTGAATTCCAGAGCGCGGGTGTGGTTGCCCACGCCGTACGGCTAGAAAAGAAAAATGGAAGCGTCGTCGCCCCCTGGAGACGCCACCCCCTGATTGGTGGATCTGGTCTTCATGCAGTCACCTGAACGAGACTTCCTCCCCTCCCTCGGGTCGCCGCCCAGCACATACGTACGTGTCCCCAGTGATTAACAGCCTAGTTAACCCCGATTAGACTAAGGCTAGTCATAGTGGGAGTAACTTAGCTAGTAACATAGCACATTTCAAGAAATTTTTACTTATGTGGCAAGTAATTAATGAAAGGTGATAACATAATATGTTACTGTAATATAACGATTTCTAAGACAAGATGAGTCTGTAAGATAATAAACGAAGTCATCTAAGATACTATTATTATATTACTTTGCATTATAAAGATACTAACTTAGGCTAGTATCATATGCATTACACTAGTCTAAGTTACTCCCCACTATGACCAGCCTAATTTTATCTTTAGGGATTAGCATGGACAAGACACCTGTCCCTTTCCGTCGTGGAGATAAGAAATGAAGAGAGAGACGACGGGCTAAGCGTCTACGGGCTAGCTTAGCTGGTAGTAGATGATAGAAAGCACGTAACTCGGCTGATTAAAGTACGTTATTATCCGTGAGATCTATTTAATCTGCCCTCATTGACTTGCTGTAAACCGACAAAAGGAAAGTCTTCTTGCTCTCATCAGGTGCTGCGAAACTCGAGCGATGTCCATGTAGAGAAGAAGAGAATAACATGGTGTAGCTAGATTAGTAGCATTAGAGTAGCCTATCGGATGGTGATGTGATGGAGCGTCGAGTGATACGCCGTGTGAACTCCGGCGATGCCGGCGCCCGCGGTACGGCCGGCCGGCCCCCGCACGTCTTCCACGGCTGATTTCTTGGACCGGCGCCTTTTTGACGCAGACGATTGAACCCGCGTAGACCGCCCAGGAAAGAAAGAAACCACCGTGTCTACTCAACAACCTCTCTCTCTCTCTCTCTCTCTCATGCCCATCACTCACGTTGAAAAATGATTAGTGGGTGCACCTAATCGGGGAACTTTGCTAACACTGTTTTGCAACCTTGTTGCTCAATCTAAATTATGATATATGATGAACAATCTCCTCTTCTTTCCTTTTCCGCTCTTGTGCAAGGAGATGCAAAAGTAGGGGATATCTCTTTCAGTTCTGTTCCGGACCAACAGAAAAGCTCTTCTCTTCTTTCCGGAACGGAAAGGCATATCCATACCGGACACTCCGGAGTGCCTTTTCAATGTGCCACTTTATCCTCCTCGAAAGCAAGAGAAGGAGCATCTTGGACTTGACCAATACTACGAACTTGCATGAGGCGATGCCAATGTTTCGACCGACTCTACTAATACTAATCCCCACATAATTGCATGCCATGCTACGTAAACTCACGTTGCTTCTCAGTTACTCCCATCAGAATATATGTGAATGGGGAAAAGCAGATATCCACGCTAGGAGTTGGAGGAGGAGAAGATTTTGGTAGTAGGATGATGGATGCAAGGCAAAAGAGGTTGAAGAGCGGAGACGGCATTGACCGAGATATGATTGTCCGTGCGGTGCTCTCCTCTGGTCTTCGCAACCACGTGGGCGCGAGAGATGCCAACCAGGCATGACAAACCTATCCATCACACCACTCGTCACCAAGCGACAAGGACGCGACGAATATTTCGGAAGAAGATTGAGCGAGCCCGTCGGTGTCCAGCTCTGCGCGTATCGGCCTTGGCCACTGGACTACTGCGACATCGACCATTGTTTCGGGTTGGAGAAGCTTCCGGAACAGACAAATCGCGTGTTGGTTAAGACTTGATTTGTGCACCAGTCTTCGTGTCTTCGAAGAGGTGAACAACTTTGGACTTATATAGACTGATTTTTTTTTCCTCGGGTCTGAAGAACTATCAGTACCAAGTGTGCACAAAGGCATATCAGTACAGAGCACATAGTTGAAAATTTTGGCTGACAACCGCGTACCAGGGAGACCTCTCGAGATCGATGGAGCGTCCAGGCCGTGAATCCACGATTAACTGGCTTTGCTACTTTCAGAACGTATCACGTGATTCCAGTTTTCAGAGAAGACATGCAAAGGCAGTTGGCCAAGTGGTGCTACTCATGCTAAAGTGCATGCAGCCAGGTGTGAAACTGGATAGATAGTAGTGCAATTTCTGAAACTTAATTTTGTTTGCCTTACTTAAAGTAGTGATCTAAACGTCCTTATATTTCTTTACAGAGGGAGTACTATATTATCAATGTCATGGGAGATATGTCCGTCTCATCATCTGCGTGATGAACAATGGCACAACGCTGTAACCGCAGTTGAATCGTGATGCCTGAAGTGCTGACTCCTGAACCAGGGGTGTTGGCAAAAGATAATATCATGGTACATTACTCAAACGAGTCAGTAACTTGGTAGCAGAGAAGGATACCAACTAACGGGCGTTGTAATCGAAAGTACCCTTCCGAGGTCGAGCTCAAATGAACTCAGATGAGCAGTAAAGTGAAAACAAATTCTAAAAATTCTAAAATTATTTTATGGAAAACTTTGACAAATGTTCTAAGGTTTGCACATTTTCATCATGAGATCACACTCGTGGAAGGCGTGGCAAAAAAAAATCAATGCTCCAAAATACTTTCGAAAGTAGCATTTCCGGAGCTGATCTCATGGTAAAAATTTGCAAGCACTTAGAACATGTGTCAAAGTTTACCAAAAAACAATTCAGAATATTTCGAATTTTACATTTTTTTATTTTACTTCGTCTAAACTCATTTGAGCTCAAGCTCAGATATTGTGTGTCCCGTTGTAACGAATCTTGCTTATAGCATTCATTAGTGGCTCCACTTCCACCAAAATAACACACGAATTTTTTACACTTTAGATATATGTCAATCAGCCGAATTTTAAATTTGGGTCAGTCAATTTCTTGGCCTTCCATTTTTCCTCTGTGACTTGTGCTGTTTTTTTCCTTCTTTGTGTGGTCTGTCTTGTTTTGGGCTGTTAATAATTTGTCTGGCCACTGTTTTGGATCAGTCAATCCCTCAGCCCATTGCATGTGTGACCCACCCTTCCCTTTATACCATTGTTTTAGTCTGTTTTTTTTTGTTTTATGTGTTTCGCTTTTATTTTCTATTTTTCTTTATTAGTCAGTTTTATTTTTTATTTTGTGGGTATTTATGAGATGTTGGGTGAGTATAAATATATAACACAAATAATATACAATATTTGTGAAAAATGCATGATTATATGATTATTCCCTGCATAGTTCAAAAAGTGCAATTTCAGTGCAAAGTTGTGTACAAGTTTTTAAAAAATTACATTTATTTTTTTCTTCTTAAAATGTACTCCCTCCCTTCCAAACTAGGTGTCTTAACTTTGTACTAACTTTAGTACAAAATTGTACTAAAGTTGAGTCACTTATTTTGGGACGACAGGAGCAATAAAATGTCACTAATTCATTGTTCCTTGTAAAACTTCACTACGTTGATTTGTTTTAGCAATTATTTTATTTTCTTTATTCTTGAATGGTAATACGAAAGCCACTATTATATGCTCATTCCTACATATATTTGTATAGACATTGCATGCATATTTTTCATTACTTGTTTTAGATTTGTATTTCATTTTTTCCCTTCTTAAATAGTAATACCAATACCAATAATTAATTATTCCTTAGAAAACTTTATTATTTTATTTTCTTTCTTTTCAAAGGGTAATACCAAAGCCAATAATTTAATATTTCATAGAAAATTGCATTATTCTGATTCTTGATTATTTATATTTTATTTCTATTCTTCTTAAAAGGTAATACAAATTCCACTAATTCATTCTTACTTAGATTTTTATTTACTAAAAAAACATAGACTTTTTTATTTTTATTTTCTTTTAGTTTATATTTCATTTCATTTTTTATTTAAGGGTACTACCAATGCCACTAGTTCATTCCTTTTTTTTTGCGGGGAACCACTAGCTCATTCCATCTTATGAAACTTCTTTTTTGCCAAATATCCTGTCATTATATTCATATTCTTGCATATTATAAAAAGTGCAATTTTTATGTAAATATTATGGCTTTTTTACATTGTTTGCTTTAGATAATTTCTTATTTGTTTCTTCATAAAAGGTAATACAAATGCCACTAAATTATTCTTCCTTTGAAAACTTCATATTCTAGTTAATATTCCAATTTTTTATTTCATTTCTTGCTTCTGAATGGTAATACAAATGCTACTAATTCATTCTTTCTTAGAAAAAAATTATTTTATTTTTAGTTTACATTTCATGTTGATTTTGTTTTGTTTAGTTCATAATTCATTCTTATTTGGAAACTTATTTTTTTGCAACAATTTCACTATATATACTTATTCTTGCATATTATAAAATGGTGCAATTTTGATGTAAATTTGTGAAATTTTTTGACATTGTTTGTATTAGATTATTTTTTATTTTATTTCTTTGTAAAGGATAATAAAAATGCCACTAATTCTTTCTCCTTGGAAAACATCATATTGTAATTTTTTTTTACTTTTTATTTTATTTTATTTGTTCTTAATGGTTAATACCAATGCCAATAATTCATTCTTCGAAAACTTCATTAGTTTGATTTTGTTTTAGTTTTTATTTTATTTTATTTCTTCTTCAAGGGTAATACCAATGCCACTAATCCGGACCCTCTTAGAGAACTTCTTTTTTTGTAAAATTTTCACTGTTATATGTGTATTCTTGGATATTATAAAAAGTGCAATTTACATGCAAATTTTGTCCTTATTTAACTATTTTTATATATTTTCATTTTTAAGGGTGATACCGATGCCAATAGTTATTATTTTTCTTAGAATTTTTTTGTTCATTTATTCTGTAGGGCGGCACCACCACAAGTATTAGAACTTCAGGTGAGCCCCTTTTTTCATTTGGGTTATCAAGTTAACAGCTCATTGTAATTAAATTCATGGTAATTAAATTTTTTGTTGTGTTCTAAGAATACTTAGAAAATATTTTGCTATCAAATGTGGCCTTATTTATATATGATAGGGTGGAGTTGCGTGGTTGAAAGAAAGGCACGTCTCAATGTGAAGATGATCGATAGGACTCGTACTACATGTTTAGCATTTCTAAAGAAGCACTCCAGGCAGTGTTGATGTTTTTGACCAACGACACAGGAGCCGCTCGCACAAGCATCACTAGCACGTGTGGTCGCGCATGCAGGTAGCTAGCCAGCCAACCTGCTACAAGTCAAGAATGCGTGTGGCTACCTTGGTTGAACCGTTGATGAACCACAAAGCAGCTAGTTGTAAATTAGGAAAAAACATGCAAACAATTTTTGTGTGGGCCAAACATGGCCGAACTCCTATTGTTATTTCACCCCCACAAAAAAAAACTCTTATTGTTATTTGAGGCAAATGGGCCAGTCCCAATTTTTGAACAGATATGTTAGGTTCCTACTGTTAAGTCGAGAGCTCCTGTCTGACGCTCGTTAGCGTCAAGCAGAGGAGCTTTCGCTAAAGGTAGATGCAGATGGACCGGCTCATTTAAATGACAGGAGCTCGTGGGTGTAAAAAATCGCAAAATATACGACGCGCAAGTGAGAGATCGAACCTGCGACCTCCCACTCGGCTATCTTATAGGTTATCGAATCGGACTGATAAGTCCTACTGGTTTTAACGCAGCACAAGAGCTTAAAGTATACCACAATGTTTTCGAACAATTCAAGAAAATCGAGAACAAAAGATTAGAAAATTCTGAACAAAATATGACAAACGTGAAACCCTTATGAAAACCATGAACAATTTTTGAAATTCAAACAAACTTTTCAAACATGAACAATTATTGAAAAGTTGAACAAAAAATTCGAAATTCCAAAAAGATGAACAATTTTTAAAATATACATTGAACATTTTTGCATTATACGATGAACAATTTTAAATACACACTGAACATTTTTGTTATACACGCCGAACAAAATTTAAAATATACGTTGAACATTTATGTAATGTACGTTGAACAAATTTTGAATTGTGAACAAAATTAAAAAACTGTGAATTTTTTCTGAAATCATGAAGAAAATGCAAAATTTCAAAAAAAAAGAAAACAAAGGATGAAAATAAAAACGAAAAAGGATAAAATAAGAAGAGAAGGAAAAAAGAAACAGAAACAGAAACGGAATAAAAAACTGGAACAAAATAATAAAGAAAAAGTAAAAAATAGAAAACCAGCAAAGAGAAAAAAGAGAAAGAAATCGGTTTACTTTTTGTTGAGAATGAAATCGGTTTACTAGAAGGTTCCCAAAATCGGTTTGCCTGGCACTGCATTAACTCGCGAAGTGGGCCGGCCCATCGCACGCCGCTGCTTCCGGGCGCTTCAGCGAAGTCACGTCTCCTGGACGCACGCGCGCGTCAAATAGAAACCACCTGTTAAGTCGACGAATCGATCCCAGTTCCTTTGAGGGAGTTTTGCACACAACTGGCGCTAGTTCGAATCCTCCCTTTACCAATTTTCGCACACAACCGGTGCTCACAGCCGCGTCCAGGTGGGCCGGCCTAAGAACAAAGTGTGGCACGTAAAAATTACGCAGAAAATTGGTAAACAGAGGATTCGAACTAGCGTCGTCACCCTCAGTAGAGGAGGGAACATATTTGGTGCGCCGGAGCTTGTGGTGCTACCGGTGCACCGAACTCACATTGTGCTTTTAAATTGTTCAAAAAATTCTAAAAAAAATTAGCACACTCACACAACATCAATGTAGGTTGTCACAAAATTTCAAGTCAAAATTTGAATTATAACTCGAAAAATGAAAATGGCAAATTCAACACTGAATAGTACATAACATAACTTGGGCTTCAGATTTGGCCCGTTATCACACTGACATCAAATTTGTAATTTTTGTATCTTAAAAAATATTTCAATTTTTTACACTAAATTTTGTGAAATCATACATTGATGTTGTGTTAACGTGCTAGATTTTTTTCAAAATTTTTAAAATACTTTATGGCATCCGGTGCACCGATAGCACCACAAGTGCAGGTGCACCAGATACATTCCCCAGTAGAGGAAGCCTAACCACTCGACCACCTATCAGTTACTGACTGTTTACATCACAAAATCTTTAAGAAATAATGCTACATGCGCTATTTATTGCACATTAAATAGTACCACTCAGATTTTTCAATTATTTTAAAACATATTCATATATTTCAAATGAAGATTACGAACATTAAAAAAATCGCCAAAATGGAAAGATTTCATGACTTCAAAAGAAGTCATTTTTAAAAAAAATCAATGAAAAAAATTGCAAGCTCGAAAATAGTTTATGAGTTTGAGAAAAATGCAAAAATTGAAAAAATGTTCGTGAGTTTAAAAAAGGTTCAACGGTTTTGAAAAAAGTTCATCGATTTTGAAAAAACTTCACCGATTTTGAAAAAAGTTCATCAATTTTGAAAATAAGCTCATCAAATTTAAAAAAGATTCATTCATTTTAAAAAATAGTTCACAAATTTGGAAAAAAATCGTCAATTTTGGAAAAAAACATCGAAATTGAAAATCTTTCATCAAATTTGAAAAAAGTTCATTTATTTTTTTAAAAAGTTCACCAATATTGAAAAAAGTTCATCAAACCTTAAAATAAGCTCATCAAATTTAAGAAAGATTCTTTCATTTGAAAAAATAGTGCACAAATTTGAAAAAAGTCCATGGAATTATAAAAAACTGCATATAATTTTGAAAAAGAAATCATCAAATTTGAATAAAAAGTTCATCAAATTTGAAAAATAGTTCATCAAATTTGAAAAAAGTTCGCCGCATTTAAGAAAAGTTCACAGATTTTTCGAAACATGTTCATCAAATTTGAAAAAAAGTTCATCAAATTAGAAAAAGCTCATCAAAATTTAAAAAAATCATCGAATTTGAAAAAGAATCTGCGCATTTAAAAAGAAAAAAAACAAAGAAAAAGAACAAGAAAAAAGAAAAAATAAAAATAAAAAACATGTGAAAACTAAACAGCGAACTGGGAAAAAAACCCGAAGAAGAATAATAAAAGAAAGAAAAACGCAAGTTGCACAAGTCGGCGGTTGCTGGCGTAGTTGTTCGCGCTGTTACCTAAGAGCGCAAGGATCCCGAGTTCGACTCCTATCTCGGCGTCGTTTTTTAAGTGTTTTAGAACAGGGAAACAAACGCTACATGGGTCGGCCCAGCGCGGGGCACTGCAGGCGCCCGTTTGCGGAAGGGTCTGAAGTCTCAGTCAGCTGATGTCACGTAAAAGATTAGGCTCGTTTCTCGGCTTGGCGATTGATGGGCTGTGTCCGCATAACTTCTGAGCTTTTCTTGTTTATTTCAGTTGGGCTTCTTTTTTAGTTTGTGTCTTTCGGCTAGGATGTTCCCTCGCTTGTTATTTATTATTTTACAAAGGGAAGAAGGTGTTGAACAAAAAAAGTATAACCCCGGGATAGAGACAAGTGCTTTCGGCAACAATTTTTTATTGCTTTGTGATTTTTCTGGCAGCGCACTATAAGGGCCACCAGCGTATTTGTATGATTTCCCCGCATCTAGTTTTTTGTTTGTTTTTGCCTAGTCTTTCTGTTATATTTTTTTCCTTTTGTCTGTTCAATGTTTTTTTTTTCATTTTTAGTTCCATGTTCACTAAAAAAATAAAAGTAAAGCGCTTATTTACATTTGTAGTGATGAAAATGTTTCTGTATTTTCAAAAATTTCATTGTGCACAAAATGAATTAATTGTGTGTTGCAAAATGTTCAATAAGATTTAAAAATATAGTTTACATATATTTTTAAAATGTAAAATAAAAATAAAAATGTTGAATGTTTATTTGGGAAAATAATGAAAGTTTAGGAAGTGGCTAGTTACAGGCATTTGTACACCTTATAGTTGTGTTTAATGTTACACCGTGCAGTTGCAATTGAGATATGGTATGTGCATTAGTTTTTTCTTGATAACACGTGACAAAACACCACTAAAGTATAGTCGTGTTGAAGACATACAATTGCAGTCTGGGACAACACTTCCAGTTGCGTGTCTAGTGGCAGATACAATTGCCCCCTTCACCCCAACTAACACCACTAAGTTGTAGTCGGGAGGGGGGGGACACTTGTAGTTGCAAGCTTAGTGTCGGGCATGCAACTGCCCCTCCTCTCTCACCTACCTTCATAAAAAACAGAAGGCCAGTTGCAGTCAAGAGGGAGTCATGCAATTGCAGTCGAGGGTGACACTTGCAGTTGCAAGCCTAATGTCGGACATGCAAGTGCCCTCCTCCTCTCCCGTCGGCCTCTGACAAAAACACAAGGCCACTTGGAGTCAGGAGGGACACATGCAATTGCAAATCATGGGCGAAATTTGCAGTTGTAAGCCTAGTGTCGGGCATGCAACCGCCTCCTTTCCCGCTGCCGACCGACGAAACAAGACATCAGTTGCAGTCGAGTGTGTCGATATGCAATGCATGCCTAGTGTCGGACATGCAACTACCCCCGGTCTCCCACCGACCATCGACAAATCAAAAGATCAGTTGCAATCGGGTGTATAGGCATGCAATTATAGTCGAGGGCGACACTTGTAGTTTCAAGCCTAGTGTCCGGCATGCAACTGCCCCCCTTCCCACCTCCCACCGACCAAAAATGGTTAGCTGCAGTTGGGTGTGTAGGCATGCAGTTGCATCCTAGGGGCGACACTTGCAGTTGCAATCCAACTGCCTCCCCCCCCCCGCCCTCCCGCCGCCCAACAAAATAAAAGGTCATTTGTGATTGGTCTATAGGCATGCAGTTGTAGTCAAGGGCGTCACTTGCAGTTGCAAGCCAAGTGTTGGGCATGCAACTGCTCCCCTCCTTTCCCGTCAGCATCCGACAAAAACACAAGGCTAGTTACAGTCGGGGGGGGGGGGGGGGGAGGGGGGGAGACATGCAATTGCAATTTAGGGCGACACTTGCAGTTGCAAGCCTAGTGTCGGGCATGCAACCGCCCCCCTCTCCCGCTGCCCGCTAACAAAAGAAAACACTAGTTACAATCAGGCGTGTCGACATGCAATTGCATACAAGGTGACACTTGCAGTTGCATGCCTAGTGTCATACATGCGAGTACCCCCCCCCCTCGGTCTCCTAGGGATCACCGACAAAGCAAAAGATCAGTTGCAATCGTGTGTGTAGGCATGCAAATTGCAAACGAGGGTGACACCTGCAGTTGCAAGCCTAGTGTCAGGCATGCAACTGCCCCCCCCTTCCCACTGCCCACCGACCAAAAAAAAGGTTGGTTGTGGTTGGGTGTGTTGGCATGCAGTTGCATTCTAGGGCGACACTTGCGGTTGCAACCCTAGTGCCGGACATGCAACTGCCCCCTCTCCCACCGCCCACCAACAAAACAAAGGGCCAATTACGGTTGGGTCTGTAGGCATGCATCTACAGTCGAGGGCTACACTTGCAGTTGCTAGCCTAGTGTCGGACTTGCAACGGCCCGCCCCTATCCCTCCGCTCTCTGAGAAAAACACAAGGCCAGCTATAGTTGGGAGGAAATAATCAATGCCTCGCATCCGCTCCCTTCTCCCACCATGTAAAAGTTGCAGCCCAACAAAGAAAATAAGAAAGCCCCAACAGACAACGAAAAAGGCCCCCTTCCCCAACCCACCGCCCATACCCTGCTTTGATGTGAAAAAACCAAGAAAAAATGTTGGTTGTATGGGCAGATTTACACGAGATAACAACACTTCCACACATTTTATAAAACTAAAAATAAATTAAAAATGTGTTTACACAGATGTCCCAACATAAGAAAGAAAAATACAATACATGTGTTGTCCACACGCAAAAAGTATACAATGATTTTGACGTTTTCACACGCCAAAAATTACACATAGTCGTGTGTACTGGAACAACTATAACTAACAATAACAAGAATAAAAATAGAACACACTGACCATGCTACTCTAAGCTGATTTATGCATAAACCCCAAGCCTTTTCTTAGACTATTCAGTGAATGAAGTCAAACAGAAAGCCCAACAAACAGACAAGGAAGCCACAACCCCCACCTTTGGGCCCAACTCATCGTGTAAGCCGGTCCTACAGCCAAAAAAGAAAAGACAACGGCCGGTGACACCCCCGGGACAGGCCTATACGACACAAGCCACGACCTCATAATAACAAATCTAAAAGTTGAAAACGATCCGATGGCCAGACACGTCGACTGAGACTTCGTTAGAACTCAGTCGGCTGATTTTTAGCGTATCTGTTTGCGGAAATATACGTTAATAGGCACATGCAACGTCAAATAGGATTCGTCTTCCTTTGATAGGCTCTTCCATATGCCCATTTCAACAAATGGATGTTTTTTCTGCCATGTGGTCTGGAGCCTGACTTGAAAATTTTGGTGCCCGGCAGAACCATTGATTCTTGAATCTTGAGAATGATTCATCCCACAAAGCAATTTTAGTCCTGTACCAAATGAAGTAAAAGTGTAAAACATGAACCACCTCGCACAACAAACTCACCATACCTACTCCGCGCCGCGGAAAATGTTTTACAAAACACACACAGTACAGTTGGGAGCTTGTTAGGATGTTCGAACACTTTACCACTAAACTACTCATCACGCGTATTTCCCTGCTTAACAGCTTATACTCGTACTTCGAACAACACCGACCCCGCCCTTAAAAAGCCATCTAACCCCTGTAATTAACCTCCACAAGGGACGTGCAGAAGCACACACACAAAAAATCTTTTTACCATGGGCATGGCCACCGCAGCCGCCGCGACGACGGCCGCTCCGGACAAGCTCCGGCAGCCGTGCAGGCCGAGGCCGGCGGCGCAGATCTCCTCCTCCAAGAACCGCGGGCCCAAGGCGCCGGTGGTGATCGCGCACGAGTGTCCCAGCGCGATGCGCGCCCACGTCCTGGAGGTCCCCGCCGGGCGCGACGTCCTGTCGTGCGTCGCGGCGTTCGCGCGGCGCGGGCGCTGCGGTGCGCTGGTGCTGGGCGCGGCCGGGCACGTCGCGGACGTCGTACTCAGGGAGCCGGCGCTGGTGCTCCGCGGCACGACGGAGATCCTGAGCCTGGCAGGGTGCTTCTTCCCGTCTCCCTCGGCGTCAGCGGCGGGCGTCGCAGTGTTCCTGGCCGGGCCGCGAGGCAGCGTCCTGGGCGGCGCCGTCGCGGAGGGAGGGCTCGTGGCCGCCGGTCCGGTGGTGGTAATGGTGGCCACGTTTGTCGCGGCTGCGATCGACCGGTTGCCGCTGGTGAAGGGGGGCGAATCCTCCAAGGCGGACGGGAGCGACGTGCACGGCGTGGCCGGACAGTGGCGGTGCGGCGGCCAGCCGCTGCAACAACAGTGCGGATGGGCGCCGCTGTGTCGGAAGCTGGGCGCGAAGAGCTGAACCCTATGCACCGAGTGGAGAATATATATTGGGCCGTCATATTGTTCGTTGGCAAGCAGGCCGATGTGGAGTTTTGGTCCAAGCTTTGAAAAAAAAAATCCATGTTCTGCTTTTATCTTCTTTGGCTGTGAGACAACAGAAACTTTTCAATGTCTCAAAAGAAACACGAACTTTTCATGAAGGTACAGTGTTAAAAATACTCCCTACGTTCACAAACATGAGATGTTTTGGATATTTCAATATGGATTATATATACAGACTAAATGAGTGAACGAACACACTAGAACGTACGTATATCTATGTAGTACATTTGATTGAGAAAAAAGGTAGAACATCTTATATTTGTGAATGGAGGGAGTAACATATAAAGGTGCAATCTTGCATGGTAGCTGCCAAACATCCTAGAGCATTTTGATATCTAGTGCCATGAATATCCCAACCATTGTCTTCATCCAAATGTTTATGCATTTATAAAATTCATCGAGAGAAAAAGGACAACATCCAATGTGATTCTAAAGCTCTCCTACTTTTGCGAGGAATGTCAATGCATCAGAAGTGCCAGCATCAGTTACCTTACCCAGCAAAGTTCCCTTCTAATTTGTTTTCAGTACCTTCTCTTTCTCTCACACCTAAACATCTTCCGATCAGCAAAAATGCAGCTTTCACCAAACAGCTCTAAAAGAAAACGTTTTGGCTCTCCAACTATCAAACTGACACATGCTCAAGGTCGCTGAAGATGTCGCAACAAGATCAGTACCACAACTCACAACGTTGCACAGAAAAATAAAGATACATATATAATACTCCCTCCGCCCTGAATTACGTGTCTTAAATTTGTCTAGATAGATATGTATGTAATAACGTGTCTAGATACATCTGTATCTAGAAAAATCTAAGACAAGTAATTTGAGACGGAGGTAATATACACCTGCACAATCTACACACATGCTAGCAGCCAAAGCCCAAAGGCTATTATTGAGTTTACTGATCATGTCAGTTCTGGAACAAACAGCATTAATCTGAAGAAGAGAATGTCATGCAGATAATACAACTCCCATGTCAGGACTCCTACTACAATGGCACCACCAGCAGGCATACACCCTACTAGAGCTAATAAAACAGCCCAGGGTTCATCAACCCCTCCTGCGCTTGCCGGGCACCTCCATCTGCTGGAAGATGAACCTCAGCACCTCTTTCATCGTCGCCTTACGGTTTTTCCTGAAATTCCACAGCTCTGACACCACGTACCTTCCGCTCGGGTTGTACTCATTTACTTCGCTCAGAGCGGTCTTCACTGCATTGCACACATCGTCACCATATTCGATCCACAATTGCTTCAGTCTTGGGTCCTCATCATTTACAACTTCCTGCATTACCCGAGGATTGTCATGAAAAAACAGTAGCCTCTAACAATACAAAGGAATTGAATGTAGATAAACTTAGTAGATACCTTGTCACTTCCGTCTTCAGCCTTAACAAACTTATAAGGATGCCAGGCTGGCTTCTTTATCTCCTCCTGCCAACTCGAGACCAGCTCTGCTGCCCTCGTCTCATGATCATCATTTCCATATTTTCTCTTGCATGCATTCTGAAAAGGTCTTTCATCAAGTTCGCCCATCCTTTTGATACCGATAGCTGTCCGCCCGCTGAGTATGTCCTCCAAACCCTGCTCATGGTGATAGTAACTATTCAATGAAAGAAAGCCAATTCATCAACTAATTTAAAATTCATTAAGTGCAAGGAAATTTCCAAACGTGGCAGAGAAAGGAGCACTACCATTATCAATTCTTTTCGGGCCTCCTGTAACTCATCATTACTTTCACGCTCTTTCCTCACCAGCTCTCCGCTCAGCTCTTCCAGGCGTTTCCTTTCATGCTCTAGCTTTTCACTAAGCTTCTCCATCTTGTCATGAATATCCCCATCATCGTCTCCTTCCAAATGTTTCATCACTTGGAGTGTGCCATTCAATCGTGTCACTTCGAGCTCAAGTTCTCGTTTCTCATGCAGCTCCTTTTCCAGCTCAAGCATTCTTGCGAGGGCATCCTCCTTTTCCCTCTGTTGTTCCCACGATTAGTTCTTATCTCCAGGGTCGAGCACCGATCTAGGAAATAACATAAGTAAAGAAAGGTAGCAAACCTTCTGGTCCTCGACTAGCTTCAAAATATCCTGATCATTCCTCTGCTGTTCTATACTTGCCAGCTCAAGTTCACTTTTATCGTCTTTTGCCTGTAGAAGGGGGATCAAGATAGGAATATATCTTAAATTACAGTATGCACTTGTGCAATCATATCATATATTCCATGTTTAGAAGTGTTCAATACCTTGAAAGTGGCAACTGTAGCTTTATGGGAAACTAGAAAATTATTCAGCGTTACTCTTATGCTGTAGAAAGAAATGAGCTGCCCATAAACTAAAAGCTAAACAATAGCATATAATTTAGACAAACAAGTAACAGATACCATGTCAAAATGAAATTATTGTCATGTTATATATCCCTCTAAATGACTTGGTACAAATTTAACATAAAATGTAGAAAGCAGCAGGTAACAATCTTGATTTCATTTTGAAGTTAGCAACTCAAAAACATAAACAGCAGTTGATATCCTGAAAATTCATAGTAGTGTATCATTTTGAAGTTAGCCACTAAAATAGTATAAAAAAAGTCGATGTCCTGAATATTCCTAATGTGTATTGTAGGCATGATAGGAGACTATATTCGCATAGCTTAGTACCTCACACAGACAGTTATTTAGTTTACCTTTTGCTTCTCATCAGAAAGTTCTGCAAGTTTTTTCCTGTCGTTGGCATTCTCAACTGACAACTTCTCCAGCTGCTTAGCACGCAAAACCATTTCTCTCTTGTTATTTTCTATTTCAAGCTTCAAATTTTCATTGTCCTGGAAAATCCTCAGAGCATTGTCACGAGCCTTGCGATGCAGCTTGCGCATTTCTGAAGGGGAAAACGCAAAACTCATTAAGATGCTGCATATTGGTGTGTGGTAGAGCAACACTACTTTAATTATTTTGCAATGGCAAAAAATACTATGCATTGTAAAACGTAACCAACACTATCTCATAGTATTCAATGTTAAAGCAGATAAGAGACAAAAGAAGAAATTACATCCATAATGAAAGGCCAACAAAAGTCCTGGTTATGCACTCCTGCTGCCTGTCTAATCAACAAAGAGCACTATTTCTCCAAATACTGCATTCATAAATAGATAGAAACCCACAAGAGTTGATCATTCAGGGGTCTTAACATTCAGTTAGAAATGATTTTTTAGCAAGTAGTTTAAGACAGAAATACAAGGTACCGACTGAATCACTCGGTTTCATCAAGTTTCAGTAACATTAGTAGCCAAGTGACACATGGGTAAATGATCTTCTGCACCATCAGGCAAAGGCACACGACCAGAAACCATGTAAAGACAGGTACATCTACAGAAAATGAAGCAGCACAGTGTACCTTCATTATATGCCTCATGCAGCCTCCTATTGTCCTCCTCAAGCCTTGCAATGGAGAATTCTGTTGCATTCTTCTTTGTCTCCAGATCCTGCAAGTCTTGGTTCTTTGCCTCGAGCTGAGTTGCCAGTGCTGCCACAATCTTCCCCAATGGCTCCCTCTGACTCTTGGTAATCTCATCTATGGTCTTAATGTCAGTATGCTTCCTCAAGTATCTTCCCACCAAACCCCCAGCAGTGTAGTCCACCTCTCGGGCAACCCAACCATAAACCTTAACCTCACCATTCTCGTTCTCCTCGCCGTCCACAGCACCTCCACAGCTGCTCCTTGTCTCCCATTCCTTCTTCCCAAGCTTATTTACACTGAATTGGTTCTCAAGTGCGAGAGCGTCACTAAATCCACCCCAGCCAGGACTAAACCGCACAATTGCAAAGCATTCCGACTTTTCTGTGTCATCGAAAACTAAAGGCACAATGTCTTCTGGGCTAAACATGGCCACTCTATCTGCAAAGTTTTCAGCATTGAACCCTGCACCAGCTGCAAGAATTCCACACCATGGCCAAGCAAACTTCTCTTCGCCATCCTGTGGTGGTCCCTCAGTCACTGCCACAGCACTGGATCCACTGGTGTGACCATTGGCAACGGCCTTTCCTTTGTCAGTGGCATCTGCATTAGCAGTAGCAGTTACAGTGGCACCGGGAATCCCAACGATAGTGGAGAGCTCCTGCGCAAAGGACGGCTCGGCGCGGACAAAGCGGGCAAAGGCACGGTGGAAGGCACGCTCCCGGCCGTGGCGGCGGTGCTTGCTGGAGACGCCAATGCCGTCGGCGTGCTGGAGGAGGTCCTTGAGCTTGTAGTCCTGCTTCTTCTTGCCGGGGCAGAAGGGGCAGCGGAAGGTGCCGTCCGGGTTGCGCACCCGGTGCTTGCCGGACTTGAGAAGGCCGTAGGACTCCTCCTCGTAGTCGCTCTCGGCCTCCGAGTCGTCCTCGCCGTCCGACTCCTCGTCCGCGGATGCGGCGCCTGGGCCGGTCACGCCGGCGGCTTCCGCGGCGGCCTCGGCCTCGGCCTCCTCGTAGGGGTCCATGTAGTCGTCCATGTCGAGATCCATTGTCGGATCAGAGATTCAGCTGCAGACTGGCAGGATTTGAGGAGGGGAATCCATAAGATTGGGGAGTAAAATCACCGAAAGAGGAGCGAAAAGACTCACCTTTCCCAGAACCCGGACCAGAAATCCACCCAGATTCCAGAGTGGCACGACGATGGATCAAATGGGACGTCGAGAGCCTCAGAGTGGATCAATCGCACCGGACGAGGCTCCCTTGGCCGGATTTGCGGTGGCAAGGAGCGGAATCGCCGAGAGGAGCAAGGGATTTAAGAACAGGCCAACAGCATTTGCAGGGGTTTTTGGCCTTTTGGGGGCGCACCTGACCGGAGGCGAATGCCAGTAGTGACGGGGAGGAAGGACGAGGTGCGTGGCCCCACCAGTCAGTCGCGTGGCACCGTCCGTGCGACCGTCCTTCGATTTCGTGCAGATTTTCTGCGCGCATGGCGAGTTACAATACGTAAGCGGAGACAGGACTAGGGTTGATTTGACCGATTTGCCCTGGCTCTTGAAACAATTTTAGAAATAATTTAGCAAGTGTAACTACGGCCAATAAAATACATTGCACTATTTTTAGGATGCCTTTGCCCGTGCCGTTGCCACTTCTTTACTACTTCCTCCGTCTCGGTTTACAGGACATATACATGGTTCTAGGTTAATAATTTAACTAGCTATATACGTATTATATGTGATGAAAAATATATATTTAGAAACTACATCCGCTTAAGAATCCAATGATATACTTTTGATGACATATAACTCATATTTAGTTAGTTAAATGGATGATCTAGAACTACGCGCACACCCTCTAAACCGAGACGGAGGGAGTAGTATATGTTCGTGAACTTCACCGACCCTTTTTTCCATGCTAATCCTGCAATATTTTCCTTTTTGCGGTATTATACTCTTTAACTAGTGATTATATCTCCTCTATATTCCGCTCCTCTTACTTCCCACCTCCTTTATTCCTGGTTTTATCATTTCTACAAAACTGAAAGAAAACCTAGAGCGACTCAACCCTACGCACGATAGCAACAATTTTTACCCTCTCACATATACTCTTGTCATGTCATCCAGCGGGCATGAGACTAGCGACATGAAGGTGATTAGGGTTCCTTCCCTCCGCCAACCTACCCCCAATCGACCTTTTTCGTCCCTCATCCCCTCGCATGACGCCTCCTTCTCGCACAGGTTCCCGTCCCGACCATCATCGCCATGCAATGCCCATCACCACCGCCTCCCGCACATATGCTTTCTCGTCTGCCGTTGCGCTGCCTTTCGCAACTTCGTCATCTCCATCCTCGTTGTTCATGGCTCCGATGGCCTGCGTACCTCCGCGGGAATCGCCTCTAAGGCCCCTCAGCACGAGGACTCAGCGACCAGCTCGGCTACTCCGTCCAAGATCCAATGTGACGCGAATTATTGCGGACGGAAAGCTTCTCTAAGGAATTCGGCCTTCTTGGATCAGGAGTTCAATGCCCTCAGCGCGGTAGATGCATACTGTGGGGCAGCCCGAGGTGCCTTTGACCAATCGTTGGACGTCTTGTCGTGGGGTTTGCGAGTAAGGATTTACCCGAGTTCTTGTTGCTTCAGGATTTCACCTATTTGTTTGAAGACGAATAAGACTACCAATTACGGTAGTAGCCCCTAAGGCTTGGTATGGGCCCCTGGGATCGTATCAAGGCTTGAATGCTAATCAGTGCTTGTTGCCATTAACAGGAGGCTCGGTTGAAGAATGATCAGCTGACCGAGGTGTTGGCCCAAACAAAGGTGAAGCTAGACGCTGCTCTGACCGAGGTGGAACAGGTGAAAAAATTCACCAGGGAGGCGCACAGTAAGTGCTCTTACCAACGTTTATCGGTGTTATAGAGGGAATGAGATAGCCCTGATGCCATAATCCCTTGTAGCACCGGAAGCCCTAGGTCATCGTGAAAGAGACCTTAAGCAGGCCCACGGGGATCTTTTGTATGCAGAGTCGCAGCGTCAAGCAAACCAACATGTGGTTACTCAAAGGGTGGACGGCGTTAATGCGCTCAGGGCTGAGAACGCCCAACAGGCCTAGGAGATTCAGAGCTTAAAAGCTCGACTGGCTGCCGCTTAATCAAAGAATCGGCGAACTGATGACATGATTTTTGGTAAGTCATGATTTTCGAAGAATTTGCTCGTCATGTAGTTTAGCTGAGGTGATTAACATACGGGTGTCATTCCTTTGGCGGATTCTCTGTCCGTCTTACCCCCTGATGCCCGGGGTGTGATGCCCGAAGACATACCGACTCATCTATCCATGGTGCATGCACTGGTACAGCGAGGTGCTATACAAACGGTTTTTAACCCCTTTCCGCGATGGCATTTGGAACCGTCGTCAAGTGAGTGGGCGATAGGGGGGGTCTTTCCCACACAACCCAGAAACCGTCGGGGATATGCCCTCCTGGCACACATGTAACGCCCTCGATGCGGCTATATCTCCCACGTGTCGAAGCACGACTTAGAGGCATAACTGCATTGAAAGCCATGTCGCAAGTGAGGTAATCTTCACACAAACCCATGTAATACATAAGGGAAAAAGATACATAGATGGCTTACAATCGCCACTTCACACAATTACATGAATAAATCATTACATCATCCAGATACACTCAAGGTCCGACTACGGAACCCAAAATAGGAAGACTACCCCAAATGCTACACAGATCCCCGATCGACCCCAACTGAGCTCCACTACTGATCAACTAGAACGAAACGACATAAAGGACAAGATCTTCAATGAGCTCCTCCTTGAGCTTGGTTGTGTCACCTGCTCGGTAACATGGGCACCTGCAAACTAGTTTTGGAAGTATCTGTGAGTCACGGGGACTCAGCAATCTCACACCCTCGCGATCAAGACTATTTAAGCTTATAGGTAAGGTAAAAGGTATGAGGTGGAGCTACAGCAAGCGACTAGCATATATGGTGGCTAACATACGCAAATGAGAGCGAGAAGAGAAGGCAAGGCACGGTCGATAAAACTATGATCAAGAAGTGATCCTAGAACAACCTACGCCAAACATAACTCCAACACCGTGTTCACTTCCCGGACTCCGCCGAGAAGAGACCATCACGGTTACACACGCGGTTGATGCATTTTAATTAAGGTCAACTTCAGGTTTTCTACAACTGGACATTAACAAATTCCCATCTGCCCATAACCGCGGGCACGGCTTTCGAAAGTTCAAATCCCTGCAGGGGTGTCCCAACTTAGCCCATCACAAGCTCTCATGGTCAACGAAGGATATTCCTTCTCCCAAGACAATCCGATCAGACTCGGCATCCGGTTACAAGACATCCTCGACAATGGTAAAACAAGTCCAGCCACCCGATGTGCCGACAAATCCCGATAGGAGCTGCATATATCTCGTTCTCAGGGCACACCGGATAAGCTAAGCGTAGGGAGCCAACGTAACCCAAGTTGCCAAGGGACGGCCCCGCACGGTGCTCTGGGTTGGACCAACACTTAGAGAAGCACTGGCCCGGGGGTTTTAAATAAAGATGACCCTTGAGCCGGCCGACTCAAGGGAAAGAAAAGGCTAGGTGGCGAATGGTAAAACCAATGTTGGGCCTTGCTGGAGGAGTTTTATTCAAGGCGAACTGTCAAGGGGTTCCCATTATAACCCAACCGCGTAAGGAACGCAAAATCCGGGAACATAACACCGATATGACGGAAACTAGGGCGGCAAGAGTGGAACAAAACACCAGGCATAAGGCCGAGCCTTCCACCCTTTACCAAGTATATAGATGCATTAATTAAATAAGAGATATTGTGATATCCCAACAAAATATCCATGTTCCAACAAAGGAACAAGCTCCAATCTTCACCTGCAACTAACAACGCTATAAGAGGGGCTGAGCAAAGCGGTAACATAGCCAAACAACGGTTTGCTAGGACAATGTGGGTTAGAGGCTTGGTTTAACAATATGGGAGGCATGATAAGCAAGTGGTAGGTATCGCAGCATAGGCATAGCAAAAGAGCGAGCTAGCAAGCAAAGATAGAAGTGATTTCGAGGGTATGGTCATCTTGCCTGAAATCCGCAAGGAAGAAGAACGAGTCCATGAAGAAGACAAACGTACGTAGTCGAACGGATCCTCACAACGCGACATTATCGGAACTACCCGAAGAAGCAACACCGGAAAGAAGCAAACAACATAGTAAACAACCACCACATAATCATGGCATGATGCACAATCAAGTATGATGCATGTCCGGTTTAACGAAGCATGGCATGGCAAAATGCACAAACAACACTACAAGTTAAGTGGAGCTCAATATGCATCGGGATGCATATTGACAAAACACCACATAATCATTATTTAGTTCACTCCCGGTTAGGTACCCAACAATATTAAATGTTGTTAAACATGGCAAGAGATGAGGCATAACAAAACTACACCATCTAAACAATTTAAATGGGGTCGGATATAACAAACAACAAAAACCGGTAAATCCCCGTATGCAATTATCAATTTGGTGCAACAACAATTTTAACCAATCTTGAAGTTGTTATCATGATGGGGATGACATGTGCAAGTTTTATGCAATTTTAAGAAAAGTTGACAAGGGCATATTAAGAAGCATTTGTCAATGTGGCGGAAATGAAAAGGGGAGCCACGACAACGATAACAAAACGGTGCCACAGCAACGTTCCGGTTCCGGTAACTCGATTGAGATCCCGGTGCAAAGGAAGTACGACGGGAGCGTGACATGCGATAGAAGGTGGGGTGCTCCCGGTTACCGGGTTCCCACATGACGGTGACAAGGTAAAAGAGGGCAACGTGCACCGACAAATCGAGCACGGTGCAAGCACGAGCATCTCATACATCACACATGCATTCGTTCATGGCGGGGGGGGGGGGGGTATACCTTCAAAGCGTGCAATTCCGGAAACCTTCGAAGCATGCGTTTCGGGCAGAGCGAGTTCGTAGAGGGAAGTAGACGTTCTCGCAACGGCGGTAGTGGAAGTAGTTGTTCACGCGGCGGTAGTCGAACTTGACGATATCGTTACACGGGTCTTCGGCAATGGTAGTGGTACCCATTTTGTAGTCGTGCACATTCCATAGATGTTCGAGGTCATGGCGAGGATCTTGACATCCACGGAGTCTTCGAGGGTCGACGGTAGTGGTACTCGCATCATCGGGGTACTTGTTGGATCCAAAAGGTACTTGGTGAAAGATCTCGGAGACGACGTTTGACGGTCCACGTACAAGTCTTAGCGGCTTGAGCAGGGACCACCCGAACTCGGCAGGGGGCAGCAGGTCTCGACGGAGTGATGGACGTCCGAACAGGTCCAAGCGGTGGAGTCGAGCAGGACGACGACGCAGCGCTCACCGGTAAGGGTCCGGTTGCCGGGTCATAGGGGATGGGAGACTGATGCCTCAGAAGCTCGCAGGATCGACGGTCAACGGCGCTGGAGTTCCTGTTGCGGTGGCGGTCATGGTTCCAGCGGAACTTGGTGCGGAGGAAAGGGTCAGATGGGGGGTCCGGGACTCGGACGCCGGTTGGAGGGATGCTCGGGGCAGGGGAAGCAGCGACCAAGGGGACCGGGAGGAGCTCAGCTCCCCTCGGACATTGCAGGCTGCTGGTGGAGGAGACGGTGGCACGGGCGCGGAGGACGACGGATGCGGGCGCTCGAGGTGGCGCTGGGAGCGTGGCTCTGGCGATGCCGCTCGCTGGTGGCGACCAGAGACGGAGGCAGGGTCTCGGCGAGGTTGGCGAGGCACAATGCCATGGCGAGGCGATGACGCAGAAGATGGCGCAACTGGTGGCGACCATTGCCAGAGGCGGGGAGGCCAGCGGCACTGGTGGGTCGCGAGATGGAAGGCGCCAGGAGGAAGGAGGGAATCGGCCAGGCGCGGCTGTGAGGGCTCCTGCAGGAGGAGGACGAGGGGGACCAAGCGGGACTCCTCTGGCGTGTGTGGTTGGCGGCGATAGCGGGAGGAGAACGAAGGGAGAGATGGGATTGGGGCGAGCGAGGGCCTCCTGTGGCGGCGCAAGGGGAGACGAGGGAGTGAGGAGGGATCGATCGCCTAGGGTTCGGGAGCCAGCTGGGCCTAGAGGGGCAAAGGACTTGGCCGGCCTGGAGGACTACGGAGAGGTTGGGAGGCCCAGGTGGCCCGACGGGCTGGTTGGGCTCCTTTCTCTCTCTCTTATTTACTATAAACAGAAAATAACAAAGAAGAAAAAGAGAAGAAAGGAAAAGTTAGGGATAGAACTTGGACACGCGGACAATTTTTTTGGACCCACAAAAATACGAGGAATTTGACAAAAAATGGCCTCACGATTTTTTAGAGGAAGTAATATCCACACGCCTTGGATTTAACTCGGCAAGTTCGAATTTCGAAATCCATTCAAATGAACTCCAAATGGGTTGAAATTATAGGAGGTGACCCTACACAATATATGTGATTTATGGGCAGATTTGGGACATTAATGGAGGAAGTAAAATTGCAACCCAATTTGCAATTTAACTTAAAAGGTCGAAAAGGAAGGATAGGAGGTTGAGTCGGGTAAGGGAAGAGTTGAAGAGTGGTGCAATTGGGTTATGGGTGATTCCAAGTTAATGGAATATTTTATAATATCTCCATAATAATATTGGGAGGATATATGTTATAAAGAGAACTCACCATGTGAATTCCCTCGATTTAAATGGATCAAAGATCCATGCCATTTATTTAGTTGAGTTAAAAAATGACATGATGGCATGATGACATGATGCAATGCACATGATGCAATGATGAATGCAAAGAACCAAACAAATCACACGACGAAACCCAAAAACCCTGGAAGGCATCTGAAGCTCTGGTCTTGGGGCGTCACAACACTCCACCACTATGAGAGGATCTCGTCCCGAGATCTAGGATGGCACCGGAGGGAAAAAGAAGAGGAAGAGAAGAGGTAAAACTAAGTTGCTTCTTTGACAAATGAGTGAGACCAAAGAACCTTGAAAGGTTAAGCCATTTTCGAGAATAGAATAAACGGAGATGAATGAAGTTGAAGACACTCCTTTAAGAAAGAGGAAAAGAAAGAGCCGATTCGGGTAGCACTTCGGTTGAAAAGAGATGAAAGACTTGATAATACGAAAAGAACTTGAGCAAAAAGTTCACAACACTGCGGTTAAAACGAGATAGAGAAGGAATAAGAATGATATAATTTGGACAGCACTCCGGTTGAGAAGGGATGCAAAATTTGATAAGATGAGAGAGCTCGAAAGAAAACACGACACTCTGGTTGAATGGATAAGCAAAGAAAAGAACACTATCATGAAAAAACAAGAAGATGCGTAGAAGAGAGCAACATCACAATGCCTCCGGAACAAAAGAATAGAAGATAGATAATTGAGATAGGAGAATGGAGAAGAAAATGCCAACTTCTGCCACAAAAGAGCTTGAAGAGGCATCTTTAGGAGAAGGGTCGAACGGAGTTGTTGGGAAACCAACAACGAAAGGATAAGCTTGATATGGTCTTATAGAAGGCATCTCAACATTATGAGGAGACAAGTTGCCACTCACGGAAAAGATTTGATTGGATTGATATCAACGAGGAGACGAGAAAACTATTTCACCGGGAGAGTAGATGAAGAAATTTGGGTCATTTATAAGCACCATAAATAGCAACAATCCTTAGGGAAGGCTTTAGGTGAAATATAACCCAAGATAATTCCAATGAATAGGTTGATGGATTTAAAATACCTCATTCTTAACAATATGTGAATCATGAAGCATGAACTCAAATTATCAAGAATGACGTAATACCACCTCCAATGGCACGGAAGAAAGAATTGCACTCCGGATTACAAGAAGAAGAATGCTTGAGCTCCTCTGAAAAGAATCTTGATGAACCCTTCGAGAAGGAGTTAAATCCTTGAAGAACCATCATATAGAACCTTCATGAAGAACTCCGTTAAACAAAAGAATGATCAAACGGAAGGAAAGAGAAGTAGAAACACAAGGTGAAGCCTTGTAATGATTTAGATGTATCTCCGTGATGATATAATTGAAAAAGGTTGGACCTCCGGGAAAAAGAGAAGATGAAACAATTGAAATCAGGAATTTGATGATCCTCCGGAATAGGGAATTAATCATCTGGGTGAATCAAGAATAAGAATTATGTTATGCTCCTCCTTCACCAATTAAATTGATGACGAGCAAACGGATTGCATACAACTTATTCTCGTAGAAAAGATTAAGAGAGATATAACATAAACTTGAGAATGTCTTCAACGAACCGCCGGTAGGATTGGAACATCGAATAAATTGATATGATAAATGAAGGAAGAGGAACTCTTGAACGAACCAACGTAAGAATTGAAAATGAACGAAGTAAAGGGATGAATCACCGGGAAGAATTATAAAAAGCACGAAGATACTTGAGAGGATTTAGATACAAGGGAACGGAGAGATCATGAATTGATTAAAGAATATTTGAATGATGCACCAGTAAGATTTGGAGAATGAGAGCTGCCAGCTGAAATGAATAATAATGAGATGATGGCCTCTGGAGAATCAAACTGAAAAGACTCCTGAATTTGCACCGGATAGGTGAAAAGAATTCCCACAATCGAAAACAATTATGAGAGGATGGCAACAAGTTTGAACTACGCATCTCTGAGAGAATGGTTAAGATTTTGATGAAAACTCTTCTTCGGTCATCGAAATCTGAGAATTACGACGAGAAACGCCACCAAATTATTTAGACACTCTGGAAGAATCAAAATGAAGAGGTTGAGCCAACGATGAAAATATTTTGAAAGATCTTGGAGAAAAGCATTTGACTGATGAAAAATTCATTCCTACGTCGAACTTGGAAAAGAATTTGAGAGTAACGCCGGGAAAAGAGAAGAGTCGGGTAAGATCCTAGGAAAAGACCTGTGGGTTTAGGGCCCACTCAAAAGATACACCGTTGAACTATTTGAAGGAGAGATTGCACCGGTTGAATTAAATGGCTTGAATACGATAGGACCTCGAAATAGCTTGAATGAAAGCAGAGTGGAAACACGAATCTTCAAGATATCTTCAGCACTCTGGAACAAATGAATAATGAAAAGTTAATGATTGAGAGGTGCACCAGCAAGAGAAGACATTTGAAATAAGGAAAAGAATATGATCAAACACCGAAAGCTTGATTTGAATCCACCAGAGAAGAGAACGAGTGAAGATTGACGAACTTGAAGCTCCGTTAGAATCTTCCTGAGAATCACCGGATAAGAACATTGACGGAAAAGAATGGAGAGACTTCACATCCATAAGATGGATGCTTGATTAAGACATCTGAGTCCTTGAGGAAAAAGGGCGGGCAGGCGGGAAAAACAAAGACAATTTGGAGACGGATGAAAAGAACACCGTTGAGAAGAACTGATAATTGATCTTGCGGACATTGAAAATGAACGAATTCGCTTGAGGAGAAAACACACCGGTTTAAAAGGATTGACATGACAATCTCGATTATCATGAAGGGTTGGTATTCACATAGGGATATGAGAACACCGCTTAGGCAAAGTATGGAATCACACTTGACATCGAAGCAACTCGAATACCACAACTCAAAACAAAACAAACGATCGGCTTGCGAAATAAGCCGGAACAAACATATGATAGAGATTTCGTCCGAAGTTTTCATGGTGGGGCCTACACGGGTGTCGATCATACAACACCATCATGTACAAGGCAGTGCACATGACATACGAAGCGTCCCCGAGTCGGCATAGCCAAGGACTCTTTAAGACACTATGTCGCAAGTGAGGTAATCTTCACACAAACCCATGTAATACATAAGGGAAAAAGATACATAGATGGCTTACAATCGCCACTTCACACAATTACATGAATAAATCATTACATCATCCAGATACACTCAAGGTCCGACTACGGAACCCAAAATAGGAAGACTACCCCAAATGCTACACAGATCCCTGATCGACCCCAACTGGGATCCACTACTGATCAACTAGAACGAAACGACACAAAGGACAAGATCTTCAATGAGCTCCTCCTTGAGCTTGGTTGCGTCACCTGCTCGATAACATCGGCACCTGCAAACTGGTTTTGGAAGTATCTGTGAGTCACGGGGACTCAGCAATCTCACACCCTCGCGATCAAGACTATTTAAGCTTATAGGTAAGGTAAAAGGTATGAGGTGGAGCTGCAGCAAGCGACTAGCATATATGGTGGCTAACATATGCAAATGAGAGCGAGAAGATAAGGCAAGGCACGGTTGATAAAACTATGATGAAGAAGTGATCCTAGAACAACCTACGCCAAACATAACTCCAACACCGTGTTCACTTCCCGGACTCCGCCGAGAAGAGACCATCACGGTTACACACGCGGTTGATGCATTTTAATTAAGGTAAACTTCAGGTTTTCTACAACCGAACATTAACAAATTCCCATATGCCCATAACCGCGGGCACGGCTTTCGAAAGATCAAATCCCTGCAGGGGTGTCCCAACTTAGCCCATCACAAGCTCTCACGGTCAACGAAGGATATTCTGTAACACCCTCGATGCGACTATAGCTCCCACGTGTCGAGGCACGACTTAGAGACATAATCGCATTGAAGGCATATGTCGCAAGTTAGGCAATCTTCACAACATCCCATGTAATATAAATAATAAAGGGGAGATAACATAATTGGCTTACACTCGCCACGTCAATCAAGTACATAAATAACATTACATCATCCAAACACTCATGGCCCGACTACGGCGCCAAAATAAAAGAGAACCCAACATGCGACACGGTCCCAATCACCCCCAACTGGGCACCACTACTGATCATCGGGAAAGGAAACATAGTAACGTTGAGAGTCTTCGTCGAACTCCCACTTGAGCTCATACGCGTCTGCTGGAGCGGAATCATCAGGCCCTGCATCTGGTGTAATAGTAATCTGTGAGCCAGAGGGACTCAGCAATCTCGCACCCTCGCGATCAAGACTATTTAAGCTTATAGGTAAGGCTAGGTAAATATATGTGGAGCTGCAGCAAGCGACTAGCAAGTATGGTGGCTAACTTATTCGCAAAAGAGAGCGAGAAGAGGAGGCAAAGCGCGAGCGAGAAACTAGAGAGCAGCCTGCGCAAACATTACTCCAACACCGTGTCCACTTCCCGGACTCCGCCGAGAAGAGGCCATCACGGTAACACACTCAGTTGATTCATTTTAATTAACTAAGGTTCAAGTTGTCTACAACCGGACATTAACAAATTCCCATCTGCCCATAACCGCGGGCACGGCTTTCGAAAGTTCAAATCCCTGCAGGGGAGTCCCAACTTAGCCCATGACAAGCTCTCACGGTCAACGAAGGAATAGACCTCCTCCCAAGACGTTCCGATCAGACTCGGTATCTCGGTTCTTCAAGACACTTCGACAGGTTAAAACAAATCCAGCAACACCGCCCGAATGTGCCGACAAATCCCAATAGGAGCTGCACATATCTCTGTCTCAGGGCACAATCGGATAAGCAATCCGTACAACTAAAACCAGCCCTCGAGTTTCCCCGAGGTGGCGCTGCAAGGGGCTCTAGGTTGGACCAACACTCAGAGGAGCACTGGTCCGGGGGGGGGGGGTTAAAATAAAGATGACCCTTGAGTCTGCAGAACCCAAGGGAAAGAAAAGGCTAGGTGGCAAATGGTAAAACCAAGGTTGGGCATTGCTGGAAAAGCTTTAATCAAGGCGAACTATCAAGGGGTTCCCATTATAACCCAACCGCGTAAGGAACGCAAAATCCGGGAACATAACACCGATATGACGGAAACTAGGGCGGCAAGAGTGGAACAAAACACTAGGCGAGAGGCCGAGCCTTCCACCCTTTACCAAGTATATAGATGCATTAAGATAACAAGATAATATAATGATATCCCAACAAGTAAATAAATGTTCCAACAAGGAACGGCCTCCAATCTTCACCTACAACTAGCAACGCTATAAGAGGGGCTGAGCAAAGCGGTAACAAAGCCAATCAACGGTTTGCTAGGACATGGTGGGTTAGAGGTTTGACATGGCAATTTGGGAGGCTTGAAAGCAAGTGGTAGGCATCGTAGCATTGGCATAGCAAAAGAGCGAGCAAACTAGCATAGCAAAGATAGTAGTGATTTCGAGGGTATGATCATCTTGCCTGCACAGTTGTCAGAGTTGACTGGATCCTCGAAAGCAAACTCAACGGGCTCCTCGTTAGCGAACTCGTCTCCCAGCTCTACCCAAACAAGACAAACAAGCAACAAGGATACAATCAACCACGTGCAAACTCAAACAACACAATGCAAAGATGATATGCTATGCGGGATGCGATGCGGGATGCAAAATGCAAGATATGACAGGAAAAGCATGAACCTGGCCTCAACTTGGGATTCCAAGTGTGCCACTGGAAAGACGAGATGAAATCGCTTGAAAACTATATAAAGAACGCCGGAATCGGAGTTACGGTTTGGAAATGGCAAGCGATTCAAAAATGACACCGGTCTGCGATTTACAGCAAGTAGCCAACTAAATGCAATGAGATGAACATGCTACAGCACCCAAACATGACAACAAAATACATGGCAGGGATGCATACAAGATTCTTAACAAAAGTCTAGCACTGAGCTACGGCCAATTCATCCATTAACAGGTTCAAACAAGCATGGCAAAAATGCATATGGCAAACAGATTTCAGACTTAGTGAAATTAACACTTGTCTGGAATTCCAGATCAGGTAGCACTCTTCGGAGCAACAAAACTACATGCTACAGGGCCTGAACATGGCAAAGTAAAGCATGGCATGGAGCTGCTCAAAGAGCTTAACAAAAGTCCCTTAGTGACCTTGAGCCAAAAGGGATCAGAAAATACAATTGCAAGCATGTGAACATAGCAAAAACATAATCAGTTTTCAGACAGTGAAAAACTGACACATGCTGAAACATAACTCAAGCAGGCATGTTTACGAGCTCGATGCACTCACTACGGAGCAAGTCATGGCAAGACAAGCATACATCCATCAAGAAGGCACAAAATACAAGCTAGACATGGCAAGAACAATAGCATATCATGCACGGATCAACTACAACATCATCGGCAAAATTGCAAACAAGTTGGCAATCTGCCCAGATTCACAAAGTAGCAAAAGTAGAGCTCGATTGACTCAAGCTAGGGTTCTCCATAATTGCAAAAAAAGGCATGGATGGAATAGAGCACTAAAATATTAACAAAACATCCTTACTGATCATCCTCAAAATAGGCACGGATCACTAGGAAACAACATGAACTTATGGCATCATGAGATAAACAGATCAAGGACTTAGTGAAATTGCTAAGTCCCTGAAAACAGAATTACTAAGTGCACCACTTTGCAAGCTTGCACTAGTCACCACACACATCACAAAAATACATGGGTTGCACCTCTGGAAAGATGACAAAACCCTAAACAAAACACATGTAGAGCATCAGGGCATATCATGCACACATTAATCATGGCAAAAATGACAAAAACCTAAATGGAGTAGCAGATCTGACAAATAACTCAAGTAGCCCTCTTCTAACAGCATTTCGTGCATCAAGATGAGCTCAAATGAAAATGATGCAATGGAATGAAATGATGTACCCTCTGAGATGAACATTTTGATATGCTATATGCATGAATCGGAGCTACGGATGAAAAGTTACGGAGCTAGGAAGAAAGGCACATGGATTAGGGACTTGGGAAAAGAAACGGGGTCAACCCTAAAAAAACAGATCCCAGATCCGGCCGATGCACTGTAGCTCCCACGTCGCTCGAGGATGGCCGGCTGGAGCTCTCGCCGGAGCAGGCGGCCGGAGAAGAGGGAGGCGCCGGATCCGGCAGCAGGGGACGGCGTGGAGGGCGAGGGGCGGCGCACGACGGCCGGAGCGCGTCGGGCGGGCGGCGGTGACTCGCGGCGGCCGGCGTCGAGCTTGCCTCGCCGGCGACGAGGAACGGGGCGGCGCCGGCGGACTTGGGCAGCGGGGTGGCGGCCGGTCGCGGGGGAGACGAAGGCGGCGCGGGCGGCGGGGTAGGCGAGGATGGCGGCGACAGGCTTCGGGCCGGGAGGGCCGCGGATGGGCTCCCGGGCCGCGGCGGCGGTTGGCGGCGGAGGGCGCCACGTGGCAGCGTCTGATAGGCGCGGGCAGGCGGCGGCGGCGTGTCCGGCCGGAACGGACACGTCCGGCGCGGCGCGAGGTGGATTTTTAGGGTTTCGAAGAGAGGGGATCCGCGAAATTTCGGGAGGGCCTATTTATAGGCATAGAGGGAGCTAGGAGAGTCCAAACGAGGTGCGGTTTTCGGCCACGCGATCGTGATCGAACGCTCTAGATGATGGAGCAGAGTTAGGTGGGTTTTGGGCCAAATTGGAGGGGTGTTGGGCTGCAACACACAGGAGGCCTTTTCAGTCCCTCGGTTAACTGTTGGAGTATCAAACGAAGTCCAAATGATACGAAACTTGACAGGCGGTCTACCGGTAGTAAACCAAGGCCGCTTGGCAAGTCTCGGTCCAATCCGGAAATGTTTAATCCCCACACACGAAAGAAAGCTAGAATTGACCACCGGAGGAGAACGAAGCGCCGGAATGCAAAACGGACAACGGGGAAAAAACTCGAATGCATGAGATGAACACGTATGCAAATGCAATGCACATGATGACATGATATGAGATGCATGACAACGACAACAACACACGGAGACAAAACCCGAACCCGAGGAAATAAATATAACTTAACGCCGGAAACGGCAAGAGTTGGAGTACAAATTGGGAAAGTTACATCCGGGGTGTTACATATTCCTTCTCCCAAGACAATCCGATCAGACTCGGCATCCCGGTTACAAGACATCCTCGACAATGGTAAAATAAGTCCAGCAACACCGCCCGGATGTGCCAACAAATCCCGATAGGAGCTGCACATATCTCGTTCTCAGGGCACACCAGATAAGCTAAGCGTATGGGAGCCAACATAACCCAAGTTGCCAAGGGACGGCCCCGCACGGTGCTCTGGGTTGGACCAACACTTAGAGAAGCACTGGCCCGGGGGTTTTAAATAAATATGACCCTTGAGACGGCCGACTCAAGGGAAAGAAAAGGCTAGGTGGCGAATGGTAAAACCAATGTTGGGCCTTGCCGGAGGAATTTTATTCAAGGCGAACTGTCAAGGGGTTCCCATTATAACCCAACCGCGTAAGGAACACAAAATCCGGGAACATAACACCGATATGACGGAAACTAGGGCGGCAAGAGTGGAACAAAACACCAGACATAAGGCCGATCCTTCCACCCTTTACCAAGTATATAGATGCATTAATTAAATAAGAGATATTGTGATATCCCAACAAAATATCCATGTTCCAACATAGAAGAAGCTTCATCTTCACCTGCAACTAACAACGCTATAAGAGGGGCTGAGCAAAGTGGTAACATAGCCAAACAACGGTTTGCTAGGACAATGTGGGTTAGAGGCTTGGTTTAACAATATGGGAGGCATGATAAGCAAGTGGTAGGTATCACAGCATAGGCATAGCAAAAGAGCGAGCATCTAGCAAGCAAAGATAGAAGTGATTTCGAGGGTATGGTCATCTTGCCTAAAATCCCGCAAGGAAGAAGAACGAGTCCATGAAGAAGACAAACGTACGTAGTCGAACGGATCCTCACAACGCGACATTATCGGAACTACCCGAAGAAGCAACACCGGAAAGAAGCAAACAACATAGTAAACAACCACCACATAATCATGGCATGATGCACAATCAAGTATGATGCATGTCCGGTTTAACGAAGCATGGCATGGCAAAATGCACAAACAACACTACAAGTTAAGTGGAGCTCAATATGCATCGGGATGCATATTGACAAAACACCACATAATCATTATTTAGTTCACTCCCGGTTAGGTACCCAACAATATTAAATGTTGTTAAACATGGCAAGAGATGAGGCATAACAAAACTACACCATCTAAACAATTTAAATGGGGTCGGATATAACAAACAACAAAAACCGGTAAATCCCCGTATGCAATTATCAATTTGGTGCAACAACAATTTTAACCAATCTTGAAGTTGTTATCATGATGGGGATGACATGTGCAAGTTTTATGCAATTTTAAGAAAAGTTGACAAGGGCATATTAAGAAGCATTTGTCAATGTGGCGGAAATGAAAAGGGGAGCCACGACAACGATAACAAAACGGTGCCACAGCAACGTTCCGGTTCCGGTAACTCGATTGAGATCCCGGTGCAAAGGAAGTACGACGGGAGCGTGACATGCGATAGAAGGTGGGGTGCTCCCGGTTACCGGGTTCCCACATGACGGTGACAAGGTAAAAGAGGGCAACGTGCACCGACAAATCAAGCACGGTGCAAGCACGAGCATCTCATACATCACACATGCATTCGTTCATGGCGGTCATCTCGGGGTTATACCTTCGAAGCATGCGTTTCGGGCAGAACGAGTTCGTAGAGGGAAGTAGACGTTCTCTCAACGGCGGTAGTGGAAGTAGTTGTTCACGCGGCGGTAGTCGAACTTGACGATATCGTTACACGGGTCTTCGGCAATGGTAGTGGTACCCATTTTGTAGTCGTGCACATTCCATAGATGTTCGAGGTCATGGCGAGGATCTTGACATCCACGGAGTCTTCGAGGGTCGACGGTAGTGGTACTCGCATCATCGGGGTACTTGTTGGATCCAAAAGGTACTTGGTGAAAGATCTCGGAGACGACGTTTGACGGTCCACGTACAAGTCTTAGCGGCTTGAGCAGGGACCACCCAAACTCGGTAGGGGGCAGCAGGTCTCGACGGAGTGATGGACGTCCGAACAGGTCCAGGCGGTGGAGTCGAGCAGGACGAGGACGCAGCGCTCACCTGTAAGGGTCCGGTTGCCGGGTCATAGGGGATGAGAGACTGATGCCTCAGAAGCTCGCAGGATCGACGGTCAACGGCGCTGGAGTTCCTGTTGTGGTGGCGGTCATGGTTCCAGCGGAACTTGGTGCGGAGGAAAGGGTCAGATGGGGGGTCCGGGACTCGGACGCCGGTTGGAGGGATGCTCGGGGCAGGGGAAGCAGCGACCAAGGGGACCGGGAGGAGCTCAGCTCCCCTCGGACATTGCAGGCTGCTGGTGGAGGAGACGGTGGCACGAGCGCGGTGGACGACGGATGTGGGCGCTCGAGGTGGCGCTGGGAGCGTGGCTCTGGCGATGTCGCTCGCTGGTGGCGACCAGAGACGGAGGCAGGGTCTCGGCGAGGTTGGCGAGGCGACGACGCAGAAGATGGCGTGACTGGTGGCGACCATTGCCAGAGGCGGGGAGGCCAGCGGCACTGGTGGGTCGCGAGATGGAAGGCGCCAGGAGGAAGGAGGGAATCGGCCAGGCGCGGCTGTGAGGGCTCCCGCGGGAGGAGGACGAGGGGGACCAAGCGGGACTCCTCTGGCGTGTGTGGTTGGCGGCGATAGCGTGAGGAGAACGAAGGGAGAGATGGGATTGGGGCGAGCGAGGGCCTCCTGTGGCGGCGCAAGGGGAGACGAGGGAGTGAGGAGGGATCGATCGCCTAGGGTTCGGGAGCCAGCTGGGCCTAGAGGGGTAAAGGACTTGGCCGGCCTGGAGGACTACGGAGAGGTTGGGAGGCCCAGGTGGCCCGACAGGCTGGTTGGGCTCCTTTCTCTCTCTCTTATTTACTATAAACAGAAAATAACAAAGAAGAAAAAGAGAAGAAATGAAAAGTTAGGGATAGAACTTGGACAAGCGGACAATTTTTTTTGGACCCACAAAAATACGAGGAATTTGACAAAAAATGGCCTCATGATTTTTTAGAGGAAGTAATATCCACACGCGTTGGATTTAACTCGGCAAGTTCGAATTTCGAAACCCATTCAAATGAACTCCAAATGGGTTGAAATTATAGGAGGTGACCCTACACAATATATGTGATTTATGGGCAGATTTGGGACATTAATGGAGGAAGTAAAATTGCAACCCAATTTGCAATTTAACTTAAAAGGTCGAAAAGGAAGGATAGGAGGTTGAGTCGGGTAAGGGAAGAGTTGAAGAGTGGTGCAATTGGGTTATGGGTGATTCCAAGTTAATGGAATATTTTATAATATCTCCATAATAATATTGGGAGGATATATGTTATAAAGAGAACTCACCATGTGAATTCGCTCGATTTAAATGGATCAAAGATCCATGCCATTTATTTAGTTGAGTTAAAAAAATGACATGATGGCATGATGGCATGATGCAGTGCACACGATGCAATGATGAATGCAAAAAACCAAACAAATCACACGACGAAACCCGAAAACCCTGGAAGGCATCTGAAGCTCCGGTCTTGGGGCGTCACAACACACGCTCGGCAAAATGAGGTCATGTGCGACCGGCGAGCGATCAAATACGGTTATACGTACAGTCATGCTAAAAAAATAATTATACAAGCGAAATCATTTCCAATCGTAAGTACATCCCACACAGTCAGTCCCCGCTAAACATTTCCGTTCGTATATACATCCTACACGGTCGCTCCAAGGAAAACGTTTTTGTTCGCAGGTACATCACGCAAATTTTTTCCCGTTAAATCGTTTGTGATAGCGTTTTCATTGCACACAATATTAACAATTTTATTATTTGTGTTATTAAATGCATCACACACGGTGCGTAGAAGAAACTGTGTGGCAAAGGCTGTCCATCACACACATTTTTTATGTGGTAAATGTTTGTGCCAGGTGACCTAACGCAAACAGTTTTCAAGGGGATGTCGTGTGTGATTGTTCATTAATCCAACACGGTTTATTGCTAGAAACTGTGTGCGTTGCCTAAGATCATCTGAAGAAAATATGCCCTAGAGGCAATAATAAAGTTGTTATTTATATTTCCTTATATCATGATAAATGTTTATTATTCATGCTAGAATTGTATTAACCGGAAACTTAGTACACGTGTGAATACATAGACAAACAGAGTGTCACTAGTATGCCTCTACTTGACTATCTCGTTAATCAAAGATGGTTAAGGTTCCTAGCCATAGACATGCGTTGTCATTTGATGAACGGGATCACATCATTAGAGAATGATGTGATTGACTTGACCCATCCATTAGCTTAGCACTATGATCGTTTAGTTTATTGCGATTGCTTTCTTCATAACTTATACATGTCCCTATGACTATGAGATTATGCAACTCCCGAATACCGGAGGAACACTTAGTGTGTTATAAAATGTCACAACGTAACTGGGTGATTATAAAGATGCTCTACAGGTGTCTTTGATGGTGTTTTTTGAGTTGGCATAGATCGAGATTAGGATTTGTCACTCCGATTGTCGGAGAGGTATCTCTGGGCCCTCTCGGTAATGCACATCACTATAAGCCTTGTAAGCAATGTGACTAAAGAGTTATTTACGGGATGATGCATTACGGAACGAGTAAAGATACTTGCTAGTAACGAGATTGAACTAGGTATGAGGATACCGACGATCGAATCTCGGGCAAGTAACATACTGATGACAAAGGGAACAACGTATATTGTTATGCGGTTTGACCGATAAAGATATTTGTAGAATATGTAGGAGCCAATATGAGCATCTAGGTTCCGCTATTAGTTATTGATAGGAGATGTGTCTTGGTCATGTCTACATAGTTCTTGAACCCGTAGGGTCCGCACGCTTAACGTTCGATGACGATTTGTATTATGAGTTATGTGATTTGATGTACCGAAGATTTTTCGGAGTCCCGGATGAGATCACGAACATGACGAGGAGTCTCGAAATGGTCGAGACATAAAGATCGATATATTGGAAGGCTATATTCGGACATTGGAAAGGTTCCGAGTGATTCAGGTATTTTTTGGAGTACCAGAGAGTTACCGGATTTCACCGGGGGAAGTAGTCGGCCTTAATGGGCCATACGGGAAAGGAGAGAAGGGCCTTAAGGGGTGGCCGCGCGCCCCCCCATGGGCTGGTCCGAATTGTACTAGGGAGGGGGCGATGCCCCGTCTTTCCTTCTCCCTCTCCTCTCCTTCCTTCTTCTCCTAATTGGACTAGGAAAGGGCGAAACCTACTCCTACTAGGAGTAGGAATCCCCCCTTTGGGAACGCCCCTTGTGGCCGGCCCTCCTCCTCCTCCCCTCCTTTATATACGGGGGAGGGGGCACCCCATAGACACACAAGTTGATTTCTTAGCCGTGTGCGGTGCCCCCTACATAGATTTCCACCTCGATCATATTGTCGTAGTGCTTAGGCGAAGCCCTGCGTCGGTAACTTCATCATCACCGTCAACACGTCGTCGTGCTAATGAAACTCTCCCTCGGCCTCAGCTGGATCTAGAGTTTGAGGAACGTCACCGAGCTGAACGTGTGCAAATCACGGAGGTGCCGTGCGTTCGGTACTTGATAGGTTGGATCGCGAAGACGTTCGACTACATCAACCGCGTTACTCAACGCTTCCGTTTTCGGTCTACAAGGGTACATAGACACACTCTCCCCTCTCGTTGCTATGCATCTCTGATACGTCTCCGTCGTATCTACTTTTCCAAACACTTTTGCCCTTGTTTTGGACTCTAACTTGTATGATTTGAATGGAACTAACCCGGACTGACGCTGTTTTCAGCAGAATTGCCATGATGTTGTTTTATGTGCAGAAAACAAAAGTTCTCGGAATGACCTGAAACTCCACGGAATATCTTACAATAAATAATAAAAAATCCTCGCTAAAGATGAAGACCAGGGGGCCCACACCCTGTCCACGAGGGTGGGGGCGCCCCCCCTAGGGCGCGCCCCTACCTCGTGGGCCCCCTGGAGACCTCCCGACTCCAACTCCAACTCTATATATCTGCTTTCGAGGAGAAAAAAATAAGAGAGAAGATTTCATCGTGTTTTAGGATACGGAGCCGCCGCCAAGCCCTAAAACCTCTCGGGAGGGCTAATCTGGAGTCCGTTCGGGGCTCCGGAGAGGGGGATTCATCGCCGTCATCATCAACCATCCTCCATCACCAATTTCATGATGCTCACCGCCGTGCGTGAGTAATTCCATCATAGGCTTGCTGGACGGTGATGGGTTGGATGAGATTTACCATGTAATCGAGTTAGTTTTGTTAGGGTTTGATCCCTAGTATCCACTATGTTCTGAGATTGATGTTGCTATGACTTTGTTATGCTTAATGCTTGTCACTAGGGCCCGAGTGCCATGATTTCAGATCTGAACCTATTATGTTTTCATCAATATATGAGAGTTCTTGATCCTATCTTGCAAGTCTATAGTCACCTATTATGTGTTATGATCCGTTAACCCCGAAGTGACAATAATCGGGATACTTACCGGTGATGACCGTAGTTTGAGGAGTTCATGTATTCACTATGTGCTAATGCTTTGTTCCGGTTCTCTATTAAAAGGAGGCCTTAATATCCCTTAGTTTCCATTAGGACCCCGCTGCCACGGGAGGGTAGGACAAAAGATGTCATGCAAGTTCTTTTCCATAAGCACGTATGACTATATTCAGAATACATGCCTACATTACATTGATGAATTGGAGCTAGTTCTGTGTCACCCTATGTTATGACTGTTACATGATGAACCACATCCGGCATAATTATCCATCACTGATCCGATGCCAACGAGCTTTCTATATACTGGTTTACGGTTATTTACTTTCCCGTTGCTATTGTTACAATCACTACATAATACCAAAAATATTACTTTGCTTTTGTTACTCTTTTGTTACTGTTATCACCACTATCGTATTACTTTGCTACTAAACACTCTGCTGCAGATACTAAGTTTCCAGGTGTGGTTGAATTGACAACTCAGCTGCTAATACTTGAGAATATTCTTTGGCTCCTCTTGTGTCGAATCAATAAATTTGGGTTGAATACTCTACCCTCGAAAGCTGTTGCGATCCCCTATACTTGTGGGTTATCAAGACTAATTTCTGGTGCCATTGCCGGGGAGCATAGCTCTATTCTTTGAGTCACTTGGGATTTATATCTGCTGGACACTATGAAGAATTTGAAAGACGCTAAGACAACAATTTATCCCTCAACTACGAGGGGAGGTAAGGAACTGCCATCTAGCTCTGCACTTGATTCACCTTCTGTTATGAGTAAGCTTGCGACACCTAAACCTGCTTCTGCTATTCGTTCTGATATGTCGCATGTTATTGATGATGCTACTTCTGCTATACATGATACTGATGAAATTACTTCTATGCTTGATACTACTGTGCCACTTGGTGATTTTCTCGAGGAACGACTTGCTAGGGCTAGAGAGATTGAAAATATTGAATCTGATTATGATGATGAAAGTGATGATGAAGAATCACTTGTTATTCCTGAGGGTTATTTATTTGATCAAGAAGCTTCTTTAGCTATTTTAGCTTGCAAAGATAGATATCAACTCAAAAGGTTATTAGCTAAATGGAATAAGCAATATCTAAATGCTAGGATGAAACCTGACCCTGCTTTTGCTACTTCACCTATCTGTGTTACTGATAAGGATTATGAATTCTCTGTTGATCCTGATATAATTACTTTGGTTGAATCTGATCCTTTTCATGGCTAGGAATCTGAAACTGTTGTGGCACATCTTACTAAATTAAATGATATAGCCACCCTGTTCACTAATGATGAGAGATCTCGCTACTTTTATATCCTCAAAATATTTCCGTTCTCATTAAAGGGTGATGCTAAAATATGGTTTAATTCTCTTGATCCTGGTTGTGTGCGTAGTCCCCAGGATATGATTTACTACTTCTCTACTAAATATTTCCCTGCTCATAAGAAACAAGCTGCTTTAAAGGAAATATACAACTTTGTGCAAATTAAAGAAGAGAGTCTCCCACAAGCTTGGGGGAGGTTTCTCAAGTTACTTAATGCTTTACCTGATCATCCTCTTAAGAAAAATGAAATACTTGATATCTTTTACAATGGACTAACCGATGCTTCCAGAGATTACCTGGATAGTTGTGCTGGTTCTCTTTTCAGGGAAAGAACACCAGATGAAGCTGAAATCTTATTAAATAATATGTTAACAAATGAAAATAATTGGGCACCTCCTGAGCCAGCTCCTACTCCAATTAATGATCCTATTCCTAAACCAACTCCGAAGAAGCGAGGTGTTCTATTTCTCAGTCCCGAAGATATGCAAGAGGCAAAGAAATCTATGAAAGAAAAATGTATTAAAGCTGAATATGTTAAGAATTTATCTCCAATTGAAGAAATACATGGTCTTAATTTACCGCGTGCCGAAGAAACATATGATCTTGATCCTTTACTTATTGAAGAACCTCCAGACCTCGATAACCCGACATAGGTAGTAAAGGTAAATTCTCTCTGTAGATATGATAAAGCTGAAATCCCGCCTGCTAAAATTGCTAGTCAATGCTTGGATGAGTTTGATAATTTTATGTTTAAGCAAGAAGACTTCAATGCTTATTTCGATAGACAATTAAAACAAGATGCTGATATGATTAAATACTTGGGTGATTATATGGCTAATATTAGAGGTGAACTTAAACTTGTTAGCAAACATGCTTCTATGGTTACCACTCAAGTAGAACAAGTACTTAAAGCTCAAAAGGAATTGCTCAATGAGATGAATAGTAAGAAAAATAATTATGCTATTAAAGTGGCTACTAGAACTGGTAGAATGACTCAGGAACCTTTGTATCCTGAAGGCCACCCTAAGAGAATTGAGCAAGATTCTCAGAGAAATAATATTGATGCACCTAAGGAAGAAAAAGAAAAATGATAGAACTGTGCAAACTTCTAGTGAAGCTATTGCTGAACCACCTGATAATCCAAATGATATCCCTATGTCTGATGCTGAAACACAATCTGGCAATGAACATGAACCTAATGAAAATGTTAATGATGATGTTCATAATAATGCTCAACCTAGTAATGATAATGATGTAGAAATTGAACCTGCTGTTGATCTTGATAACCCACAATCAAAGAATCAACGTTATGATAAGAAAGACTTTGTTGCTAGGAAACATGGTAAAGAAAGAGAACCTTGCGTTCAGAAACCCATGCCTTTTCCTCCCAAACCATCCAAGAAAAAGGATGATGAGGATTTTGAGCGCTTTGCTGAAATGATTAGACCTATCTTTTTGCGTATGCGATTGACTGATATGCTCAAAACCAATCCTTAAGCTAAGTACATGAAAGATATTATTACAAATAAAAGAAAGATACTAGAAGCTGAAATTTCCACCATGCTTGCTAATTATACTTTTAAGGGTGGAATGCCAAAGAAACTTGGAGATCCAGGAGTACCCACTATACCATGCTCCATTAAAAGAAACTATGTTAAAACTGCTTTATGTGATCTTGGAGCCGGTGTTAGTGTTATGCCTCTTTCTTTATATCATAGACTTGATTTGAATAAGTTGACACCTGCTGAAATATCTTTGCAAATGGCTGATAAATCAACTGCTATACCTGTCGGTATTTGTGAGGATGTGCCTGTTATAGTTGCAAACGTTACTATTTTAACGGACTTTGTTATTCTTGATATACCCGAGGACGATAGTATGTCTATTATTCTTGGAAGACCTTTTCTTAATACTGCAGGGGCTGTTATTGATTGCAACAAAGGCAATGTCACTTTTCATGTTAATGGTAATGAGCATACTGTGCATTTTCCGAGGAAACAACCTCAAGTTCATAGTATCAATTCTATCGGAAAAATTTCATCGATTATATTTGGAGGGTTTGAATTTCCTCTTCCTACTGTCAAGAAAAAAAATATGATATACTTATTATTGGGGATGTGCATATCCCCGTTGAGGTAACCTAGTGTTATTCGAAATTTCTCCGGTTTCATGTTAATCAGAATGAGTTTGTTAACAAGAGTTGATCAACCTTGTTAGTGGATTCCTTTTGATGAGCATGAGATGGATGAAACTAGAAGCACAACCTTCTGTACCCTCTCTATACTTTCTGTTATTTAGTTGAAATAAAGTAAAAATAAATAATTTTCTGTCTGTTATCTGATTATCTGTGCAATATAAAAATACCTCGAAAATAAAAGTTCTCCAAATGCCCTAGAAATTAAATATAATTTTTTCTAGAATATTTGAGGATTTATGGAACAAAGAACACACCAGGGGGGCCAACCACCTTGCCACGAGGGTGGAGGGCGCGCCCCCTGCCTCGTGGGCCCATGGTGGCCCTCCTCCACTTATTCCTGCACCCATCTTCTTCTTCTTCCTCCCACAAACACGAAAAACCAACTCAAGCACGAGTTCCAGCCCTCTTTGCTGCCATTTTCGATCTCATTGCTCAAAGCACCTCTCACAAAACTGCTTGGGGAGATTGTTCCTTGGTATGTGACTCCTCCATTGGTCCAATTAGTTTTTGTTCTAGTGCTTTATTCATTGCAAATTTTTGCTTCTTAGGTGACCCTGTTCTTGAGCTTGCATGTCAAATTTATATGGTCAAAAGTAGTTTTGATGCATGATATAGGCCCTAGGCACTTGTAGGAGTGGTTGCTATCAATATTATTGAGTTTGGTTTACTTTTATTTTGAAGTTACTAAAAATTTCAGAATTTTTCAGAAAATGACGAGGAGATTACCGAGGGGCTCATCGAGCCAAAGCTCGAAGGAAAAGGCACCGAAGCCTAAGTATAATTTGCCGCGCACCGCGGAGGTTCGGGCGTGTGAATGGCCTTCCGAGGATTTCTTGAGAGTAGCCGGGATTTATGAAGATTTTCATGAATTGGCTCATAATGCAGGCCTCACCGCTTTCCTTCACGACCAATGCAATCAGTATCTCTTACTCACAAATACCTTTGTGCAAAACTTTCATTTTCATTCTAGGAACTCACCACCTATGGTGGAGTTTCATTTATATGATGAGCATAAGGAGATGTCACTTTATGATTTTTGTCGGATTTGTTTAGTCCGTTTTGAGGGCAAGACAGAAGAACCACATCACGATGATGTGGAGGGATTTATTGATACTATCACTGTAGGGGAAACTAGGAAGGTTTCCGATGCACGAATCACCAGCATACATTTTCTATCTTACGTTACTTTGCATTATTTGCTAGTCGTTGCTTAATTGGTCACGAAAACTGTGGAAACCTTAGTATCCCTGATATTATTATTTTGCTCCAAGGTTTATACAGTGATAACACTTTTAGTATGGGCGGTATTATTGCTAAACGGTTAAGTCTGAACCGTACAAAGGGCCCCATCTTTGGAGGCATCTATGCTACACGCCTAGCTGCACATTTTAACATACCTATTAGGCATGCTAAGAAGGAAGAAGAAGTGATGCCTCGTGTTTATCTAGATTATAAAAGTATGGTGGCACATGATTTTATTATTAAGAATAGGGCAGGAGAGCTTAAATATCAATTGTTCTTTAATAAACATCATCCTAAGACTATTACCTTGCCTGCTCCTTCTTTGTTTGATTTGACTGTAGGCACGTACCTTGTTCCGTTGACGGCTATTCACGCCTACCGGAACCCTACACCAGCTGAGGAGCCAGAACCGGACCCACAATTTGATCCTTCATGACTGTCTAACTATCAGTGGGATCCGGAGATGATTGCCAGCCAGTGGCAATCAGAGCCTTCTTCTTCCTCATCACAGTACGACCCCAACAACTATTATTATGGATATTAGCCAGGCCAGCCGTGGCCATAAACCAACTTAGGCCAAAAGCCTATGCTTGGGGGAGTACGTATTTCTCACTGACATTACATTTATGTTCACACACACTCATTGCTAGATGTCGGTGCTCATACTTTTCATTGTGTCATCCATGCTAGTTTATTTCCTTTTATGCTTTCTTCTTGTGTGTTTGATAAACCTTAAGAAAACCCCCCAAAAAAATTAGTAGTAGTTTACTTTTCTTGCTGTAGTAATAATTAAAAAGAAAACCCAGAAATATTTCCCGTTCTTCTTTTGCTTGTTGGGAGCTTTGCCGTGTAAATAGTTTTATTTCTTTTCTTTGGGGGTCAGTAGGAGAAGACCATGATTAAATTGTTGAAGTGGCTCTTATATGCTTTATTGTTGATTTAACCAAGAGCCCATATTGCTCTGTCTTCTCCTGTTTATTGAATGCTTGCAGATTCCAGCTTAGTCCAATGCACGTGCACTCTTATTATTATTCACATCGTTCGGTCGTGCAAGTGAAAGGCAATTATGATAATATATGATGGACTGACTGAGATGAGAAAAACTGGTATGAACTTGACCTCTTTTGTTTTTGTAAATATGATGAGTTCATCGTTCTTGATTCAGCTTGTTATGAATAAACATGTTCGCAATGACAATTAGAGATCATAGTTGCTTGTGCCATGCTTGATTAGCTATGAGTTATAATGGTTTACCTTGCGTGCCAACATGCTATTAAGATGGTTATGATGTGGTATGATGGGGTGGTATCCTCCTTTGATTGATTTAAGTGACTTGACTTGGCACATGTTCACGCATGTAGTTGAAACAAATCAACATAGCCTTCACGATATTTATGTTCATGGTGGATTATATCCTACTCATGCTTGCATCCAATGTTTATTAATTTTAATGCATGTACATGGCTGTTGTCGCTCTCTAGTTGGTCGCTTCCCAGTCTTTTGCTAGCCTTCACCTGTACTAAGCGGGAATACTGCTTGTGCATCCAAACTCCTTAAACGCCAAAGTTATTCCACATGAGTCCACTATACCTTCCTATATGTGGTATCTACCTGCCGTTCCAAGTAAATTTGTATGTGCCAAACTCTAAACCTTCAAATAATCATCCTATTTTGTATGCTCGAATAGCTCATGTATCAACTAGGGCAGTCTGTATCTTCCATGCTAGGCGGCTCAAGAGGAGTGGACTCCGCTCCTCACTCACGAGAAAATGGCTGGTCACCGGGATGCCCAGTCGCATGCTTTATGCAAACTAAATCAAAATAATTGCAAAACAAAACTCCCCCTGGGACTGTTGTTAGTTGGAGGCACTCGTTGTTTCGAGCAAGCCATGGATTGATGTTTGTTGGTGGAGGGGGAGTATAAACTTTACCATTCTATTTGGGAACCGCCTATAATGTGTGTAGCATGGAAGATATCGCCATCTCTTGGTTGTTATGTTGACAATGAAAGTATACCACTCAAAATATTATTCACCTCTATTTCAAAACCGAGCACTGGCACCTCTACAAATCCCTGCTTCCCTCTACGAAGGGCCTATCTATTTACTTTTATGTTGAGTCATCACCCTCTTATTAAAAGCACTAGCTGGAGAGCGCAACTGTCATTTGCATTCATCATTGTTAATTTATATTGGGTGTGACTATGATTGGATCTCTTTTACCATGAATTACAGTCCTTGATCTTTAAAGGTGCTCTGCATTTATGTTTTGCGGTCTTAGAAAGGGCTAGCAAAATACCATCTTGTTATATCATATTATGATTGTTTTGAGTAAGTGTTGTCATCCGAGATTTATTATTATGGCTTGCTAGTTGATTATGCTATTGATATGGGTAATCATGAAAGCTGAGAATTATTGCAAATGTGGTTAGTTATAATCTTTGCTGAAAACTTGAATGCTACCCTGACATATTTATAACAACAAGAGCAAACGGAGTTTGTAAAAGTTTTTCTTTATTTCTTTCAGTTTGTCAACTGAATTGCTTGAGGACAAGCAAGGGTTTAAGCTTAGGGGAGTTGATACGTCTCCGTCGTATCTACTTTTCCAAACACTTTTGCCCTTGTTTTGGACTTTGTATGATTTGAGTGGAACTAACCCGGACTGACGTTGTTTTCAGCAGAATTGCCATGATGTTGTTTTATGTGCAGAAAACAAAAGTTCTCGGAATGACCTGAAACTCCACGAAATATCTTACAATAAATAATAAAAAATCCTCGCCAAAGATGAAGACTAGGGGGCCCACACCCTATCCACAAGGGTGGGGGGCGCGCCCCCTACCTCGTGGGCCCCCTGGAGACCTCCCGACTCCAACTCCAACTCTATATATCTGCTTTCGGGGAGAAAAAAATAAGAGAGAAGATTTCATCGCGTTTTACGATACGGAGCCGCCGCCAAGCCCTAAAACCTCTCGGGAGGGCTGATCTGGAGTCCGTTCGGGGCTCCGGAGAGGGGGATTCATCGCCGTCGTCATCATCAACCATCCTCCATCACCAATTTCATGATGCTCACCGCCGTGCGTGAGTAATTCCATCGTAGGCTTGCTGGACGGTGATGGGTTGTATGAGATTTACCATGTAATCGAGTTAGTTTTGTTAGGGTTTGATCCCTAGTATCCACTATGTTGTGAGATTGATGTTGCTATGACTTTGCTATGCTTAATGCTTGTCACTAGGGCCCGAGTGCCATGATTTCAGATCTGAACCTATTATGTTTTCATCAATATATGAGAGTTCTTGATCCTATCTTGCAAGTCTATAGTCACCTATTATGTGTTATGATCCATTAACCCCGAAGTGACAATAATCGGGATACTTACCGGTGATGACCGTAGTTTGAGGAGTTCATGTATTCACTATGTGCTAATGCTTTGTTCCGGTTCTCTATTAAAAGGAGGCCTTAATATCCCTTAGTTTCCATTAGGACCCCGCTGCCACGGGAGGGTAGGACAAAAGATGTCATGCAAGTTCTTTTCCATAAGCACGTATGACTATATTCGGAATACATGCCTACATTACATTGATGAATTGGAGCTAGTTCTGTGTCACCCTATGTTATGACTGTTACATGATGAACCACATCCGGCATAATTATCCATCACTGGTCCGATGCCTACGAGCTTTCCATATACTGGTTTATGCTTATTTACTTTCCCGTTGCTATTGTTACAATCACTACATAATACCAAAAATATTACTTTGCTTTCGTTACTCTTTTGTTACCGTTATCACCACTATCGTTTTACTTTGCTACTAAACACTCTGCTGCAGATACTAAGTTTCCAGGTGTGGTTGAATTGACAACTCAGCTACTAATACTTGAGAATATTATTTGGCTCCCCTTTGTCAAATCAATAAATTTGGGTTGAATACTATACCCTCGAATGCTGTTGCGATCCCCTATACTTATGGGTTATCAATCTCTTAGATAGATCTTGCGTGATCGTAGGAATTTTTTTGAAATACTGCGTTCCCCAACAGTGGCATCCGAGCCAGGTCTATGCGTAGATGTTATATGCACGATTAGAACACAAAGGAGTTGTGGGCATGGGTATATACATATGGCTTGCCGTCACTAGTTGTTTCTTGATTCGGCTGTATTGTTGGATGAAGCGGCCCGAACTGACATTACATGACCGCGTTCATGAGACTGGTTCTACCGACGTGCTCTGCACACAGGTGGCTGGTGAGTGTCAGTTTCTCCAACTTTAGTTGAATCGGATTCAATGAACATGGTTCTTTCTGAAGATCAAAAAGCAATCACTATACCACGTTGTGGTTTTGATGCGTAGGTAAGAACGGTTCTTGCTAGAAGCCCGTAGCAGCCACGTAAAACTTGCAACAACAAAGTAGAGGACGTCTAACTTGTTTTGCAGGGCATGTTGTGATGTGATATGGTCAAGACGTGATGAGATATACATTGTTGTATGAGATGATCATGTTTTTTTAAAGTTATCGGCAACTTGCAGGAGCCTTATGGTTGTCTCTTTATTGCATAAGATGCAAGCGCCATATAATTGCTTTACTTTATCACTATGCGATAGCAATATTTGCAAAAGCAATAGTTGGCGAGACGACCATGTGACAACACGTTGATAAAGATCAAGATGATGGAGATCATGGTGTCATGCTGGTGACGATGGAGATCATGACAGTACTTTGGAGATGGAGATCAAAGGCACAAGATGATGATGGCCATATCATGTCACATATTTTGATTGCATGTGATGTTTATCTTTTATGCATCTTATTTTGCTTAGTACCACGGTAGCATTATGAGATGACCCCTTACTAAAATTTCAAGGTATAAGTGTTCTCCCTGAGTATGCACCGTTGCGACAGTTCTTTGTGCTAAGACACCATGTGATGATTGGGTGTGATAAGCTCTACATTCACATACAGCGGGTGCAAGCCAGTTTTGCACATGCCGAATACTCGAGTTAAACTTGATGAGCCTAGCATATGCAGATATGGCCTCGGAACACTGAGACCGAAAGGTCGAACGTGATTCATATAGTAGATATGATCAACATAGTGATGTTCACCATTGAAAGCTACTCCATCTCACGTGATGATCAAACATGGTTTAGTTGATATGGATCACATGATCATTTAGATGACTAGAGGCATGTCTATCTAAGTGGGAGTTCTTAAGTAATATGATTAATTGAACTTTAATTTATCATGAACTTAGTCCTAATAGTATTTGCATATCTATGTTGTAGATCAATTGCTCGCGTATAGCTTCCCCGTTTTATTTATGATATGTTCCTAGAGAAAACTAAATTGAAAGTTGATAGTAGAAATGATGCGGACTAGGTCCGTGATCTGAGGATTATCCTCATTGCTGCACAAAAGAATTATGTCCTTGATGCACCGCTAGGTGACAGAACTATTGCAGGAGCAAATGCAGACATTATGAATGTTTGACAAGCTCGGTATGATGACTACTTGATAGTTTAGTGCACCATGCTTTACATCTTAGAATCGGGACTTCAAAAATGTTTTGAAACGGCATGGAGCATATGAGATGTTCCAAGAGTTGAAATTGGTATTTTAGACTCATGCCAGAGTCGAGAGGTATGAGACCTTTGACAAGTATTTTTGCCTACAAGATGGAGGAGAATAGCTCAACGAGTGAGCATGTGCTCAGAATGTCTGAGTACTACAATCACTTGAATCAAGTGGGAGTTAATCTTCCAGATAAGATAGTGATTGACAGAGTTCTCTAGTCACTATTGTTGGGGAACACAGTAATTTCAAAAAAATTCCTACGCACACGCAAGATCATGGTGATGCATAGCAACGAGAGGGGAAAGTGTCGTCCACGTACCCTCGTAGACCGTAAGTGGAAGCATTATGACAACGCGGTTGATGTAGTCGTACGTCTTCACGATCGACTGATCCTAGTACCGAACGTACGGCACCTCCGCGATCTGCACACGTTCAGCTCGGTGACGTCCCACGAACTCACGATCCAGTAGAGCTTCGAGGGAGAGTTCCGTCAGCACGACGACGTGATGACGGTGTTGATGAAGCTACCGACGCAGGGCTTTGCCTAAGCACCGCTACGATATGACTGAGGTGGATTATGGTGGAGGGGGGCATCACACACGGCTAAAAGATCAATGATCAACTTGTGTGTCATGGGGTGCCCCCTGCCCCCGTATATAAAGGAGCAAGGGGGAGGCCGGCCGGCCCTAGGAGGGCGCTCCAAGAGGAGGAGTCCTCCTCCTAGTGGGAGTAGGACTCCCCTTTCCTAGTCCCACTAGGAGGGGGAAGGAAGGAGTGGGAGAGGGGAAAGGCAAGGGGGGCGCCACCCCCTTCCTTGTCCTATTCGGACTCAAGGGGAGGGGGCACGCGGCCTGCCCTGGCCAGCCCCTCTCTCTCTCTCTCCACTAGAGCCCATTAAGGCCCATTAGTCCCCGGGGGGATCCCGGTAACCCCTCCGGCACTTCGGTTTTCTCCGAGATTACCCGAAACCCTTCCGGTGTCCGAATGTAGCCGTACAATATATCAATCTTTATGTCTCGACCATTTCGAGACTCCTCGTCATGTCCGTGATCACATTCGGGACTCCAGACTACCTTCGGTACATCAAAACACATAAACTCATAATACCGATCGTTACCAAACGTTAAGCGTGCAGGCCCTACGGGTTCGAGAACTATGTAGACATGACCGAGACTCATCTCCGGTCAATAACCAAAAGCTGAACCTAGATGCTCATATTGGTTCCTACATATTCTATGAAGATCTTTATTGGTCAAACCGCATAACAATATACGTTGTTCGCTTTGTCATCGGTATGTTACTTGCCCGAGATTCGATCGTCAGTATCTCAATACCTAGTTCAATCTTGTTACCGGCAAGTCTCTTTACTCGTTCCGTAATACATCATCTCGCAACTAACTCATTAGTTGCATTGCTTGCAAGGGTTATAGTGATGTGCATTACCGAGAGGGCCCAGAGATACCTCTCCGACAATCGGAGTGACAAATCCTAATCTTGATCTATGGCAACTCAACAAGTGCCATCGGAGACACCTGTAGAGCACCTTTATAATCACCCAGTTACGCTGTGACGTTTGGTAGCACACAAAGTGTTCCTCCGGTATTCGAGAGTTGCATAATCTCATAGTCATAGGAACATGTATAAGTCACGAAGAAAGCAATAGCAACATACTAAACGATCAAATTCTAAGCTAACGGAATGGCAGTCAATCACATCATTCTCTAATGATGCGATCCCATTAATCAAATGACAACTCATGTCTATGGTTAGGAAACTTAACCATCTTTGATTCAACAAGCTAGTCAAGTAGAGGCATACTAGTGACACCTTGTTTGTCTATGTATTCACACATGTACTAAGTTTTTGGTTAATACAATTCTAGCATGAATAATAAACATTTATCCTGATATAATGAAATATCAATAACAACTTTATTATTGCCTCTAGGGCATATTTCCTTCAGTCTCCCACTTGCACTAGAGTCAATAATCTAGATTACACAGTAATGATTCTAACACCCATGGAGTCTTGGTGCTGATCATGTTTTGCGCGTGAGAGAGGCTTAGTCAACGAGTCTGCAACATTCAGATCCGTATGTATCTTGCAAATCTCTATGTCTCCCTCCTTGACTTGATCACCGATGGAATTGAAGCGTCTCTTGATGTGCATGGTTCTTTTGTGAAATCTGGATTCCTTTGCCAAGGCAATTGCACCAGTATTGTCACAAAAGATTTTAATTGGACCCGATGCACTAGGTATGACACCTAGATCGGATATGAACTCCTTCATCCAGACTCCTTCATTTGCTGCTTCTGAAGAAGCTATGTACTCTGCTTCACACGTAGATCCCGCCATGACGCTTTGCTTAGAACTGCACCAACTGACAGCTCCACCATTCAATATAAACATGTATCCGGTTTGTGACTTAGAGTCATCCGGATTAGTGTCAAAGCTTGCATCGATGTAACCATTTAAGACGAGCTCTTTGTCACCTCCATAATTGAGAAACATATCCTTAGTCCTTTTCAGGTATTTCAGGATGTTCTTGACCGTTGTCCAGTGATCCACTCCTGGATTACTTTGGTACCTCCCTGCTAAACTAATAGCAAGGCATACATCAGGTCTGGCACACAGCATTGCATACATGATAGAGCCTATGGCTGAAGCATAGGGACCACCTTTCATTTTTTTTCTCTATCTTCTGCAGTGGTCGGGCATTGAGTCTGACTCAACTTCACACCTTGTAACATAGGCAAGAACCCCTTCTTTTCTTGATCCATTTTGAACTTCTTCAAAACTTTATCAAGGTATGTGCTTTGTGAAAGTCCAATTAAGCGTCTTGATCTATCTCTATATATCTTGATGCCCAATATATAAGCAGCTTCACCGAGGTCTTTCAATGAAAAACTCTTATTCAAATATCCTTTTATGCTATCCAGAAATTCTATATCATTTCCAATCAACAATATGTCATCCACATATAATATTTTAAATGCTACAGAGCTCCCACTCACTTTCTTGTAAATACAGGCTTCTCCAAAAGTCTGTATAAAACCATATGCTTTGATCACACTATCAAAACTTTTATTCCAACTTAGAGATGCTTGCACCAGTCCATAGATGGATCGCTGGAGCTTACACACTTTGTTAGCATCCTTTTGATCGATAAAACCTTCAGGTTGCATCATATACAACTCCTCTTACAGAAATCCATTCAGGAATGCAGTCTTTACATCCATTTGCCAAATTTCATAATCATAAAATGCAGCAATTGCTAACATGATTCGGACAGACTTAAGCATCGCTACGGGTGAGAATGTCTCATCGTAGTCAACTCCTTGAACTTGTCGAAAACCTTTCGTAGCAAGTCGAGCTTTGTAGACAGTAACATTACCGTCAGTGTCAGTCTTGAAGATCCAATTATTCTCGATGGCTTGCCGATCATCGGGCAAGTCAACCAAAGTCCACACTTTGTTCTCATACATGGATCCCATCTCAGATTTCATGGCCTCAAGCCATTTTACGGAATCTGGGCTCATCATCGCTTCCTCATAGTTCGTAGGTTCGTCATGGTCAAGTAACATGACCTCCACAACAGGATTACTGTACCACTCTGGTGCGGATCTTACTCTGGTTGACCTACAAGGTTCGGTAGTAACTTGATCTGAAGTTACATGATCATCATCATTAGCTTCCTCACTAATTGGTGTAGGAGTCACAGGAACAGATTTCTGTGATGAACTACTTTACAATAAGGGAGCAGGTACAGTTACCTCATCAAGTTCTACTTTCCTCCCACTCACTTCCTTCGAGAGAAACTCCTTCTCTAGAAGGATCCATTCTTAGCAATGAATGTCTTGCCTTCGGATCTATGATAGAAGGTGTACCCAATAGTCTCCTTTGGGTGTCCTATGAAGACACATTTCTCTGATTTGGTTTCAAGCTTATCAGGTTGAAGCTTTTTCACATAAGCATCGCAGCCCCAAACTTTAAGAAACGACAACTTTGGTTTCTTGCCAAACCACAGTTCATAAGGCGTCGTCTCAACGGATTTAGATGGTGCCCTATTTAACGTGAATGCAACCGTCTCTAAAGCATAACCCCAAAATGATAGCGGTAAATCAGTAAGAGACATCATAGATCGCACCATATCTAGTAAAGTACGATTACGACGTTCGGACACACCATTACACTGTGGTGTTCCGGGTGGCGTGAGTTGCGAAACTATTCCGCATTGTTTCAAATGAAGACCAAACTCATAACTCAAATATTCTCCTCCACGATCAGATCGTAGAAACTTTATTTTCTTGTTACGATGATTTTCCACTTCACTCTGAAATTCTTTGAACTTTTCAAATGTTTCAGACTTATGTTTCATCAAGTAGATATACCCATATCTTCTCAAATCATCTATGAAGGCGAGAAAATAACGATACCCGCCGCGAGCCTCTATATTCATCGGACCACATACATCGGTTTGTATGTTTTCCAACAAATCTGTTGCTTGCTCCATTGTTCCGGAGAACGACGTTTTAGTCATCTTGCCCATGAGCCATGGTTCGCAAGTACCAAGTGATTCATAATCAAGAGATTCCAAAAGTCCATCAGAATGGAGTTTCTTCATGCGCTTTACACCAATATGACCTAAACGAGAGTGCCACAAATAAGTTGCACTATCATTATGAACTCTGCATCTTTTGGCTTCAATATTATGAATATGTGTATCACTACTATCAAGATTCATCAAAAATAGACCACTCTTCAAGGGTGCATGACCATAAAATATATTACTCATATAAATAGAACAACCATTATTCTCAGATTTAAATGAATAACTGTCTCACATCAAACAAGATCCAGATATAATGTTCATGCTCAATGCTGGCACCAAATAACAATTATTCAGGTCTAAAACTAATCCCGAAGGTAGATGTAGAGGTAGCGTGTCGACCGCGATCACATCGACTTTGGAACCATTTCCCACGCGCATCGTCACCTCATCCTTAGCCAATCTTCGCTTAATCCGTAGTCCCTGTTTCGAGTTGCAGATATTAGCAACAAAACCAGTATCAAATACCCAGGTGCTACTGCGAGCATTAGTAAGGTACACATCAATAACATGTATATCACATATACCTTTGTTCACCTTGCCATCCTTCTTGTCCGCCAAATACTTGGGGCAGTTTCGCTTCCAGTGACCAGTCCCTTTGCAGTAGAAGCACTCAGTCTCAGGCTTAGGTCCAGACTTAGGCTTCTTCACTTGTGTAGCAACTTGCTTGCCGTTCTTCTTGAAGTTCCCCTTCTTCCCTTTACCCTTTTTCTTGAAACTGGTCGTCTTATTGACAATCAACACTTGATGCTCCTTCTTGATTTCTACCTCCGCAGCCTTTAGCATCGCAAAGAGCTCGGGAATAGTCTTATCCATCCCTTGCATATTATAGTTCATCATGAAGCTCTTGTAGGTTGGTGGCAGTGATTGAAGAATTCTGTCAATGACACTATCATCTGGAAGATTAACTCCCAATTGAATCAAGTGATTATTATACCCAGACATTTTGAGTATATGTTCACTGACAGAACTATTCTCCTCCATCTTGCAGCTGTAGAACTCATTGGAGACTTCATATCTCTCAATCCGGGCATTTGCTTGAAATATCAACTTCAACTCCTGGAACATCTCATATGCTCCATGACGTTCAAAACGTCATTGAAGTCTCGGTTCTAAGCCGTAAAGCATGGCACATTGAACTATAGAGTAGTCATCAGCTTTGCTCTGCCGGACATTCATAACATCTGGCGTAGCTCCTGCAGCGGGTTTGGCACCTAGCGGTGCTTCCAGGACATAATTCTTCTGTGCAGCAATGAGGATAATCCTCAAGTTACGGACCCAGTCCGTGTAATTGCTACCATCATCTTTCAACTTTGCTTTCTCAAGGAACGCATTAAAATTCAATGGAACAACAGCACAGGCCATCTATCTACAACAACATAGACATGCAAAAAACTATCAGGTACTAAGTTCATGATAAATTAAAGTTCAATTAATCAAATTACTTAAGAACTCCCACTTAGACAGACATCCCTCTAATCATCTAAGTGATCACATGATCCATATCAACTAAACCATGTCCGATCATCACGTGAGATGGAGTAGTTTTCAATGGTGAACATCACTATGTTGATCATATCTACTATATGATTCACGCTCGACCTTTCAGTCTCAGTGTTCCGAAGCCATATCTGCATATTCTAGGCTTGTCAAGTTTAACCCGAGTATTCTGCGTGTGCAAAACTGGCTTGCACCCGTTGTATGTGAACGTAGAGCTTATCACACCCGATCATCATGTGGTGTCTCGGCACGATGAACTTTCGCAACGGTGCATACTCAGGGAGAACACTTATACCTTGAGATTTAGTGAGGGATCATCTTACAATGCTACCGTCAATCTAAGCAAGATAATATGCATAAAAGATAAACATCACATGCAATCAATATAAGTGATATGATATGGCCATCATCATCTTGTGCCTTTGATCTCCATCTCCAAAGCACCGTCATGACCACCATCGTCACCGGCTTGACACCTTGATCTCCATCGAAGCATCATTGTCGTCACACCAACTATTGCCTCCACGACTATCGCTACCGCTTAGTGATAAAGTAAAACAATTACATGGTGATTGCATTTCATACAATAAAGCGAAAACCATATGGCTCCTGCCAGTTGCCGATAACTGTGTTACAAAACATGATCATCTCATATAATAAAATTTAGCATCATGTCTTGACCATATCACATCACAACATACCCTGCAAAAACAAGTTAGACGTCCTCTACTTTGTTGTTGACAGTTTTATGTGGCTGAGCAAGAACCGTTCTTACCTACGCATCAAAAACCACAACGTGGTATAGTGATTGCTTTTTGATCTTTAGAAAGAACCCTGCTCATTGAATCCGATTCAACTTAAGCTGGAGAAACAGACACCCACTAGCCACCTGTGTGTAGCATGTCGGTAGAACCACTCTCGCGTAAGCGTACGTGTAATGTCGGTCTGGGCTGCTTCATCCAACAATGTCGCTGAATCAAGAATCAACTAGTGACGGCAAGCAGTATGTACATACCCACACCCACAACTCCTTTGTGTTCTACTCATGCATATAACATCTACGCATAAACCTGGCTCGGATGCCACTGTTGGGGAACGCAGTAATTTCAAAAAAATTCCTACGCACACGCAAGATCAGGTGATGCATAGCAACGAGAGGGGAGAGTGTCGTCCATGTACCCTCGTAGACCGTAAGCGGAAGCGTTATTGAAAGTGCGTTATATCGACTAGAGGGGGGGGGTGAATAGGCGATTTTTATGAAAGTCTTCAAAACGTGGAAGTTATGAAGACAAACGATAGAAGTGAACCTATTACCCTGCAGCGGAAGGTAGACTACACTAGGCAAGCCATAGTCAGGTATTCAATAGAGTAAAAGCACAATGACTAATAGCAACAATGTAGTAAGGATCAGGTAGGAAGATATTGTGAAGCCACACGGAACACGCAGTCACTCAGTGAAGACAAAAGATAGTGCAAACATACAATGACTTCACAAGGAGTAACGGTAAGTAAAGGGAAGGGAAGATGAAACCAGTGACTCGCGGAAGACAATGATTTGTTGGACCAGTTCCAGTTGCTGTGACAACTGTACGTCTGGTTAGGGCGGCTAGGTATTTAAACCTTAGGACACACAGTCCCGGACACCCAGTCCTGAACACGCAGCTCAGGACACCCAGTCCTCACTGTATTCCCCTTGAGCTAAGGTCACACAGACCTCGCCCAATCACTCTGGTAAGTCTTCAAGGTAGACTCCCAAACCTTCACAGACTTCATTCACCGGCAATCCACAATGTCTCTTGGATGCTCAAAACGCGACGCCTAACCGGCTGGAGGATGCACAGTCCTCAAGTGTAATAAGTCTTCAGATCACACAGACAAGAAGACTTAAGTGATGCCTAATTCTCTTTGGCTCTGGGTGGTTAGGGCTTTATCCTCGCAAGGAATTCTCTCTCAAAGGCTTCGAGGTGGGTTGCTCTCAAACGACAAAAGCCGTACTCTGAATCTGAGCAGCCAACCGTTTATGGTTGTAGGGGGTGGGCTATTTATAGCCACTTGGCAACCCGACCTGATTTGTCCGAAATGACCCTGGGTCACTAAGGAACTGACATGTGTTCCAACGGTCAGATTTCAAACTCACACGGCAACTTTACTTGGGCTACAAGCAAAGCTGACTTGTCCGACTCTGGACAAGATTCGCTCTCAAAGTCTTCACTCGAAGACATAGGTTTTGTTTAAGCATCACTTCAGTCATTCCGACTGGTTCTCTTGGACCCCACTTAATAGTACGGTGGTTCCTATGACTCAACACAGAAGAAAAAGAACTACGAAAGATCTAAGTCTTCGAGCTCCATAGGCTTCATGCGGTGTCTTCTCTTGTCATAGTCTTCAATGTGAATATCTTCATATACCACCTTTGACTTCAATGTCTTCATACATTTTTAGGGGTCATCTCTGGTAGGAAAACCGAATCAATGAGGGACTTCTACCTGTGTTATCCTGCAATTCTCACAAACACATTAGTCCTTCAACTAGGTTTGTCGTCAATACTCCAAAACCAACTAGGGGTGGCACTAGATGCACTTACAATCTCCCCCTTTTTGGTGATTGATGACAAACTAGTTGAAGTTTTCAACGGGGAATATAATCTGTGAAATTGTAAAGGATAAGGAATTGTCTTCATAAGTTGCAAGGGCTCCCCCTGAAGATGTGCATATAAGTAATTTGCTTTTTGGAATGCAAATGCACATGGCAGGTTGTACTTGTGGAGATCCACTTCAACTTATGATGACAATCCACTATGCATCAGAAGGTATGTGAAGATAATGACATGCATAATGGAAAATGGACGTCTGCAGTATGATCTAAGTGCGGAATTTATCGTCGCACATGCGGAATTTATCATCGCAACACAAGGTGGCAAATAAGTAGCAGACGACCATCGAGTTTATGTGTTACAACTCAAAGAACCAAATGTAGCAAAACGAGAGTTGTAAGCACGAAGCAAAATATAAAGCACCCGCCCATATGGACCCGCTTGAAGACTATCAAACTCATATGCTTCTCCCCCTTTTGTCAGTAAGGACCAAAAAGGTTTGAAGACATAGAGCATCTACTCGTTCCCATGAAGAGTAGGTGAAGTAGCAGGGTCGTTGGTGGTGTTTGGTGGTGCAGACGAGCTTGGAGCAGAGTCGAAGCGTGCTGAAGAAGGTGGTGGTGAAGTAGTATCGTCTTCATCCTCGATCACTCTGGCATTCATAGTTGCAGCAGAGGAAGAGAACTCAGAGTCTTCAAGGGATGGAGTTCATTGCAGCACTGCCCTTCGAGGAGGTGTGGAGTCAAACTTGAATCGCTCAGTGAAGCCATCCTCTTGAAGATCATCTTCAGAACACATCAGTGTTAGCCCTTTCCATGTGCGGCGAGAGGTTTCATGGGCAACAAAAGCATTCTTGGTGGCAAGATTGCGAATGCGATTAACATCCACCAAGAGGCTTTGCATTTGACGCTTCAGCCAGTCATGATGCCTATCCTGTTTCTGATGAAGAGCCATAAGAAGCTCTCGGTCGTTGAGAACACGAGTGCGCTTCTTGGGTCGTGGAGCAGTTGTGCTGTCAGTGGCTTCAGTGAGAGCAGGATGTGGTGCACGTGTAGTGCCAGCCAAAGGATACACACGAGTGACTGCTTCAACTCCTTCAATGTTCTGAGAAAAACTCTGATGCTCTGCATTCTGAAGACTTAGAGGTTCCTTGGCAGGCTCAGGATAGATGGCTTCAGTAGACATATCCACATCAGGCAGAAAAATCCGATGATTGCGAGCAGATGGCTGATATGAGATAGCGGAGTGAAGTTTGATCAGCCGCATTACCCATGGGGCGTAGAACTTCAAGCCAAATAGATCAGAGCTTGATGCAGCAAGTTGGCAAATGAAGAAGTCCTGTGCATTGAAGCATTTTCCATGAAGAATATAAAAGACCAAAGTCTTCATTGCACCTTCAAGCTTGGAATGTGGAGAGTGTCCTTTGATTGGCCAGAGAGTTCGCCTTATGATGTGATAAATGGTTCTTGGCAGATACTCAAGGTCTTCAACGAAGAACTCCGTGGGATAAGCAGCATCTTGGGGCAATGGCTTCATCATACTGAGCATCTGACTCATATTAGGTTCAGTCTTCTGAAAGATGCTCTCAATAGCTTCACTATGAAGCTGACAGCCATGCTCGTAGAGATCGCCAGGAGTGGGCAAGCCAGTGAGCTCAATGATGTCAAAGGCTTTGGCTTCGTGATGAACGTTTTTAGTCATCCACTCCAGGACCCAAGTCTTCGGATCTCTGCTATACCCGCGGATGTGAAGTGTGGCATAGAATTGGAGCAGCAACTCTTCATTCCAATGCTCTTGGTCAGTGACGAACGGCAGCAGTCCAACCTCTTTGAAGCAATCCAGAGCTTCTTCTAGACAGGGCAGACCAGCTATTGCTTCAATGTCAAGGCGCTTGTGTGGGAAGATGCGACCTTGGTTGTAAAGAATGCATGAGTAATAGCTTCGCTGCGGATAACTCCAGAACCGATCAGAAGATATTCTTTCCCTGGAGTAGGGGTTCCTGGAGCTGTTGAAGAATGCGTTGTCTGCTCTGAAGCCATTGATATTGAAGGAGCCAGGTGCTGATGCAGGACCTGGGAACCTTGGCAATCTTGGGATTGGCTTCTGTACCCGAGGCCTGTGCTCAACATGATAGTCGAACTGAGGACCAGCAGCAGGCGCAGGATCAGAAGCAGTGGGATCAGTGGCTTCGCTGACTTCTGGTGCTTGGGTTGGTGAAGGCTCCACATTAGCTTCAGCCATGATAGCGTCATTGGCTTCATTGGTGTTAGTGGTGGCAGCCTCGAGATTCTCAACCTCCACTTGACGAGCTGGAGGGTCAGTCACAGTCATGTTCTCCTCGAGAACAGCTTCTTGGTGAGACGGGGGTGTAACAACACTTGGTGTTTCTTCTTCATCGGCTGATGCAGCCGGAATGTCTTCAGCAGCTTTAGCTTCAGACTCAGAGACTGGAGGCCTTGGTCCTTTGTGAAGCCTGCGTAACGCTGGTGACGCCTGTGGAGTTGGAGTTGGCTGGGCCTCAAAGTCTTCTTTCTCTTGTGCTTGTGGACGATCAGCCCATGATGCATCCTGAGCAATTGGCGTCAGAGGACGACCAATGCTGATGAGTTCGCTGTGCATTAGCACAGGCGATGATACCTGTTGGTGTTCTAGCTGAGGAAGGGCTGCATCATCTTCAACATGGTCATGGTGACCAATGTCTTCAGCAGCGATGGGATCAGCTGCTGGAAAGTCTTCAGCTTCATGAGCCTTTGTGAAAGCAGGATCATGGACAGTCAGTTGACGTTCTTGTGGATCGGCGTCGGGGTGAACCATGGAAATGGGTTCAACAATCAAAGGCTCTGTGGGAGCAGCCCGATCTTTCTTGGTCTTCCTCTTCTTCTTGGAGGGGGCAATAGGAGAGGCTTTAGGATGTTTCCTCTTCCTGGCTTCAGCCTCAGCAGTCCTCGTCTTCTTGAGCTCTGAAGCGGTTAACCGGCTTTTTGGCTTCGAGCCAGTCATTCTTGTTGGGAAGACCAGGGGAACTGCCTCCTGCCTTGGTGCGTCAGGTTCAGCCGTAGCGGGCTTCTTCTTCTTCTTTGCGGCCATCCTGGGGTCGATGCCAGGACGCCCAAGGGCCTTGCGCTTCTCAGCCTCATTGTAGGCTTGCACACATCTATCAGCCAGAACCTTCATGCGCTCACGGGAACCCTGAGCTTCTGCACGTTTCTTTAGAAAGGCTTCCTTGAGCTCGTGCAGAATAATCTTGAAGTTCTTCACTTCTTGCACGCTGAGCTTATACATATGCTTCTTGAACTGAGCCTTTTCAAAGTCAATCTTCTGCTTTAGTTCAACAATGCGCTGGGCGATAGCTAGTTCTGAAGCAATGGCGCCATGGAAGGCGACACTGAGGCCAATGGGTAGTTGAAGATCTTCGAAGCTGATGTTTGGCGTGTCAAACCACTCATCAATGAAGTTGTGGATGATTATTACATCAAAGAGCGGCAGATCATTGAAGATTTCTGCTTCTTCTTTGCTCTTGATGAGTTGCTCAAGAGCGTCATCTGCAAGATCTTCATCACTTGACAGATCAATGGCGTTGTTGCGCAGAATGGCAGCAGCTGTTAGCTCTTGGCCGGTGTGTGGCAGAGGCATCTTGACCTTCTGGGGCTTGGAGATGCGTGATAAATCTTCAGACTACACACTGTCTTCAGGAGGTGCAGTTGCCAGTGGCTTCGCCCGGGAGATTTTTGGTGAAGGGGCAGGCTTTGAAGCTTGAGTATTCTATAGTCTCACCTAAATAGCTTGGCGTAATCATGGTCATAGCTGTTTCCTGTGTGAAATTGTTATCCGCTCACAATTCCACACAACATTCACTGCAGTCCCTTGAACCAAGATATGGGTGATGAGACCTTCAAGGTTGTAGAAAGGACCGATGACATTGGGTTCTGCATCACGTGTGCCATCAGCCCTTGGAGCAGAAGGACCAGGGTTGAAGTCTAGTTCCAATGTCTTCTTGTTTTGCTTCGCTGAGTTCTGGGCAAACTGGAAGTTGCGCTTAAACAGATTGTCGTCACGACACCATAGTAGTGACGATGGGTGTGCATCAGCAGGCTGTGGCCCATGGACCATGCAGGGATAGAAGCCTTGTTCAATGGTTTCATCTCTAGACCTGGGTTGAAGATTCTTGTATAGGATGTCTCCCCATGGTCTCTTGATGGCATTTTTCTCAGCATATTCCTGGATTACAAATCGGTATTTGAACCATTGTTCTACCCAATATCTTCGAATCCATTGGATTCAGGTCTTGCGCTGATTGTAATCCTCCTCAGGATCTGTCTTGTACAGTTCTGAGAGGTCATTTGGCAGATCTCTAGATGTTTCTCCACGACGCTTTCTGCCACCATTCCTTGCTGATTTTTCTGAAGCCATGAACCTTAATCTGAAAGGCTTCAATACGTTCAGAGGCTTCAAGGGCTTTCGCTTGCTGGTCAGACAGGAACTGGCTTCGGGAGAATTGATATGATGCTGTAAGAATTCTGCAAATGAATGCAGACTATGAGAACCAAGAGATTCTCCCACGGACATGTACCTGTGACAACATTAAGGCGCGAGGGAAGGGGAAGAGGTCATATGCATTCTCAGAATATTTTGAATATAACTCAGTTTAGAAGACATTGACCTCATCATGCGAAGACATTCACTCATAGATAAGGAGTTGGTTCCAGATTTGTACGAATCCAGAGATCAGTACAAGTGAGGAATCTAACTACTTTGTGAAGCACAAGTGAATATACTAGGCATGTTATGAGATGTAGTATGAGAGAGATCTGACTTGTGTGAATAGAAACTGCTTGTGGTAAAAAGTGATGAAGCCATAGGATCAACGGTGCTGTAAAAAGGAAGTTTTATTTACCACACTAAGAACTGCTAGACGGAATGGAAGATGAGGCCGAGCAGTTCGATCTTCCGTGCCCTAACTTGGCGACGGAGGACACCTACAGCGACGGCGAAGAGGACGATGTCCGCGGTCGGCGTGAAGACGGCGTCGGAGAGGTTGCGGCAGCGAAGCGCTTCGTCGCTGGCATCGTCGAGAGCTAGCGGTGGCGCTAGGGTTCGTGCGAGAGTGGAAGAAGAGATAATGACCGCTGTGAAGTGTGTATTTATAGGTACAAGGGCGGCACTGCGTTATTACACAGGTTCCCCTGGCGATTCGCATCTGAGGAACACATGGCCATTATGCGGAAGTTTGGGGTTTGTTCCACGTCCCACGCACGCCTGGATTGTCGGGTGGTCGTTCCTACTTCTCTGGATTTCATGTGGAGGAATGAGCATTGAAAACGGACTTAATGGTTGTCTCTGTATCTTCTGCTGACAAGGATGCAGAGAAGACATTCGATAGTTTCAATAGAATGCATATGATTTGGAGAGATATAATTTGAGATAGAAAGCATAGAGAGGTTAGGGTCCGATCACATTCACTTAGTTCAAAAGATTCAACAAAAAGACATAGCTATAAGTGAATGCTGTAGAGGACAGAACACTAGTATATATATCTATATAATCAACATAGTGAAGATAATCATGAAGATATGTTGAGATTGAAGTCAAACCAAATGTGAAGACATAGCAAATGTAACGCCATGAGTGAAACACTTCAAACAGAACATGTGGTGGTGGCGTTACCCATCGTATAGGAAGTATTAGACCCAGACACGGCGTACAATTATCGTGGCGCTCCAAAGTCAAATTCCACATTAATGTATTCACACTTAGAATGTATGTCTTCATTGATTGAAGATATACTTTACTTCGTGTGTTGCACATCTAAGCCATCAATATGCATAAGTGTTAGGATGTGTGCCTGATCACAGGACATTTGAGGATTCCAAGATATTTAGCTCACACCGTAACTTGCAAAATCTCTTCTCATCCAAGGGCTTGGTGAAGATATCTGCCAATTGCTCTTCAGTGTTGACGTGTATGATATCAATATCTTCCTTCACAACATGATCTCTGAGAAAGTGATGACGAATTTCAATGTGCTTTGTCTTCGAGTGCTGAACTGGGTTGTTGGCAATCTTGATGGCGCTTTCGTTGTCGCAGTAGAGTGGCACTTGCTTTAGATGAATGCCATAGTCCTTGAGAGTTTGCTTCATCCACAGAAGTTGAGCGCAGCAAGATCTAGCAGCAATGTATTCAGATTCAGCAGTGGAGAGAGATACACAGTTCTGCTTCTTTGAAGACCAACATACAAGTGATCGTCCCAGAAAGTGACATGTGCCTGATGTAGACTTGCGATCAACTTTGTCACCAGCATAATCAGCATCCGAGAATCCAACCAGATCAAACTCTGAGCCCTTTGGATACCATAATCCTAGAGTTGGGGTGTGAGCCAAATATCGAAGAATTCGCTTCACAGCTAAGTGATGCGACTCCTTTGGTGCCGCTTGAAATCGAGCACACATGCAAACACTAAGCATAATATCTGGCCTAGATGCACATAGATAAAGTAAAGAACCAATCATGGAGCGGTATACCTTTTGATCGAACTCTTTACCATTGTCGTCAGGACCCAGATGATGCTTGGCTGGCATTGGCGTCGTGAAGCCTTTGCAGTCTTCCATACCGAACTTCTTCAGGCAATCTTTGAGATACTTCTCTTGAGATATGAAGATGCTGTTGCGTTGCTGTCGTATTTGAAGATCGAGAAAGAACTTCAGCTCTCCCATCATAGACATTTGATATTGCTCTTGCATCATATATCCAAACTCTTCACTGTACTTCTGATTGGTGCAGCCGAAGATAATGTCATCCACATATATTTGGCACACAAACAGTTCACCATCATATGTCTTCATGAAGAGAGTGGGGTCGAGAGAACCAGGTATGAAGCCTTTGCTCTTCAGGAAGTATTTGAGTGTGTCATACCAGGCCCAAGGGGCTTGTTTGAGGCCATACAGTGCCTTGTTGAGCTTGTATACCATGTCAGGATGTCTTGGATCTTCAAAGCTAGGCGGTTGTGCAACATATACTTCTTCTTCAATCTTGCCATTGAGAAAAGCACTCTTCACATCCATTTGATATAGAAGTATGTTATGATGATTTGCATAGGCCAGCAGTATGCGTATGGCTTCAAGTCTAGCCACAGGAGCAAATGTTTCATCGAAGTCAATGCCTTCCACTTGAGTATATCCTTGAGCAACAAGACGAGCTTTGTTTCTGACAACTTGACCATGCTCATATTTCTTGTTGTGGTATATCCATTTGGTGCCTATTATATTGTGCTTTCGTGGATCAGGACGCTTAACCAGTTCCCATACATTATTCAGCTCAAACTGTTGAAGCTCTTCTTGCATAGCTTGAATCCATTCAGGTTCCATGAAGGCTTCTTCAACTTTCTTGGGTTCTGTTATTGAGACGAATGCGAAGTGCCCACAGAAATTTGCTAGCTGAGTTGCCCTTGAACGAGTGAGTGGACCGGGTGCATTGATGCTATCAATTATTCTTTCAATCTACACTTCATTGGCAACACGAGGATGTACAGGGCGAAGATTTTGCTCTTGCTGATCATTGTCATTGTTAGAAGGAATGTCTTCAGGCTGAGCATTGTCTTCATGTTGATCAGGTGCTGAGATGATAAGTTATTCTTCAGGATGAGCTTCAGAGGGTATAATTTCTCCAGTTCCCATTAGCTTGATTGATTCACTGGATGGAACTTCATCTAGCACATTTGGCAGTTGCTCTCTTTGTGAACCGTTGGTCTCATCGAAGCGCACATCCACTGTTTCAACCACTTTGTAATGAAAGAGATTGAAGACTCTGTAGGAGTGCGAGTCCTTTCCATATCCAAGCATAAAACCCTCATGTGCTTTTGGTGCAAACTTTGAGGTGTGGTGTGGGTCCTTGATCTAGCACCTGGCGCCAAATACTCTGAAGTAACTGACATTTGGCTTCTTGCCAGTAAGGAGCTCATAAGATGTCTTGTTTAGAAGCTTGTGAAGATAAACATGATTGATTGTATGGCATGCAGTATCAATGGCTTCAGGCCAGAATTTTCTTGGAGTCTTGTATTCATCTAGCATCGTTCTGGCCATCTCAATGAGTGTTCTGTTCTTGCGTTCAACGACGCCATTCTGCTGTGGCGTGTACGGGGCTGAGAATTCTTGTGTGATGCCCAAGGTATCAAGATATGTATCAAGGTGTAGCGACCCAACCCGAATGGATCAAGTCTCTGTGCTTAAGTGTCATCCCTGGATCGGTATGCTGACACACACAGTACTCGAAGGATTTATAACAGAGGTGAATCCCATGTATAAAGTAACGTAAATACTATTACCTCAATCCATATAGCGGAAGCAACAAGGTTGTGGATTCCCATCAACACCAACGGCAAAGTTGAGTGTAGAAATCGTAACCCTAACGTATCACTTACTCGTCGTAAGAAACCTGCAACATGAGACGTTGCAGCCCGAAACGGGTCAGTACATTGAATGTACTGGCAAATTCACACCATAGAAAATGATGAACAATGGCTATCACTATATGCATATATGGCTGGTGGAAAAGCTCTATGGTTATAAGGTTTTTGTGAAAAGCCAATTTTTCCCTACTGCAAAGGAATAAATTTATTTAACTATCATGGTGGTTGTTGAACATTGAGAATGGTTGACAGCATTCTCAATCCCAATTAAGTAACATCATTAAACCCAACAATATTCATTTAAAGTAACGTGATGAGATCAACAGGATAATCCAAAAACTAGATGCTCAAGATGTCCATAACTGGGGACACAGCTAACCATGATTAGTTTATACACTCTGCAGAGGTTTGCGCACTTTTCCCCACAAGACTCGATCGCCTCCGTTTGGTTTCTCGCACTACAGGGTGTTTGAGAAGACGGATGACCGAGACATAGTCTTTCAGAAGCGCTAGCACCTTACGATCGGGTAGACCGTACCACCTACATCCCCTACATCTGCTAGTCTACCACTGTAAGAGTTCGCACAACTTAGTCAACTATGCCAGAGCCCATAATGGCTTGTGGCTGCACACGGAAGTTTCTAGTATGAATAATCTCATGATCCCTTTGGGCCTGGGTGGCGGTCCGAAATAAAAACAGGCAAGTCCTGATAGACATCAGGTGCCTCAATCCACCCAGATGTGTGTTTAAGTTGCCACCTTAGGTAAACCATTAAATTATCAATCTCACATCTGTCATGGATATCACTCACCCAATCCACGTCTACTAGCATAGCATGGCATAATAAGCAAGTGTAGAAGCAACTCCCAAAGGTTTCATAATAATACAGGTAATAGGTACTACCTCATCTACTTCCCATCCCACAATTTAATTAGATCCTAATCATGCAATGTGAGAGGATTGATCTAATGCAATAAAACATGGGTTGTAGGAAAGGTATGATCAAAGTGTGAACTTGCCTGCAATGTTGATGAAGATGATTCGTACTCAAAAATCTTGATAGCTCTACTCGTCACACTCCGGTCAATCTATCGTAAGCAAGCAATAGTAACCACACATAAGCAATCACTCAAAAGACTAGAAAGATCGAAGAAGTCGATTCGGAAACATCAAAACCAAGCAAATAACTCTTGCAACATAAAACAATTTCTAACAGTACCAAAATTATGTGAATTTGGCCTTATTAGAATGTTTAGGTCAAGAGCTTCGATTGGCAGAAAGAATCAACTCAAACGGAGTTACGGATAAAAAGATATGATCAAAAGAAGTTTGAATTCAAAACTGATCTAATTCAAATTTTAAACTTTTCAAAAACATGTTTAAGTTGTTTATCCGGATAGAGGAGATCATAACGAAGACGTGAGCGTTGGTTTCGTTGGATTTGGACAAACGAGTAAGAAGTTATGAGGGTTTGAAGTACAGGGACTAATCTGTGAAGAAATTTATCGCAAATAAGTCCCTGGCCGAAAATAACAGAAAAAGAAAAATACTAAAAGGCGAACGTTCACTTATACGGTCTAAACAGCGGACGTTCTCTATATAATAAAACCTAAACAAAACCGGTTTTAAACGAAATCTAACCTAAGAAAAAAAAACCGGCGAACCGTGCGGTTTTTTTGTACCGGTTCGGCAGCGGGTCGTCGGCGGCGGCAGATCGGCGACGGAGGCTCTCCGGAGAGGCAGGGAGAGGTGCGGGGCGATGCGGCGCGGGCAGCAGCAGCGGGCGGCGGCGAAGCGGCTGCGAGTGGCGGCGGCGCATGCGGCGTCGGCGGCGAGAGGCGGCGCAGGCAGCGGCGAGATGCGGGAGGAGCGGCGCGGCGCGGAGCGAGAGGAGGCGGCGATGGCGGGGAGCGGTTCTATATAAAGGGGAGGGCCGGGGAGGCTTGCGGGAGGGGCAAGGTGAGGCGGTGGAGGAGTCCGCGGCGGCTACGACATCGCCGGTGACGTGTGGGCGCCGGAGACCTGCGGGAACGGGCGCGGGGCTCGGCTGGGCCGCGGCCTGTTGGGCCGGCTGGCCTGGCGGGAAGTTTTATTAAAGTTCGAGACAAATAAAATAATAAAATGAGATAATTAAAATATTATATAGGCATATTATATATCAAAATTTTCAGAAAAAGATTATCTACACGGTGAACATTTTTATAACTTCAAATAAAATCCACACAAATTCAGATAAAACAAAGTGTGCTACTGGTCTATTAAAATCCAACTAAAATCATTTTAAAAATACCAAAATGATTTCAAATGAATTTTCCTCCACTTTTCTATTGTTGGGAATCATGTTACCCTATTTTCCATATATTTTTATTTTGGAGAAAAATAATTTGAATAAAACTCAAACAATTCCAAATTGAAAATAATTTCAAAAGAACTTTGAATTTAATTCTTTGAAACTCCCAACTCATATTTCATATAATTTGAAGAAGCCATTTTATCTTCTCTCATGAAAATCATTGAGCTGCATGAAGTTTATGAATTGAAATATTTCCAAATGAAATTCAATTATTTTCAAATACCCTTTCATTTAATTTAAATGGAAGAAGTCATATCATCTTCGCTCAAGGGTTTTGTATTTGAAAATAATTTGAATTCATGGAGATCAGAAAGCAAATATGAAAGTTTGGGAAAGTCCTTTTATTCCCTCTCATTTAACTTTCAAAAAGTTTTGAATTCACTCACTTTCAGACAATCAATCAAATCTATCTATTTATTATAACATTCCAAAATTTAGAATTTTGGGATGTTACACAAGGCCAGTGTTCTTGAATTCAGTGCCATTGTCACTTCTGATATTGCAACTCTACCTAGACCCAATACCTTACTTTTACCAGTGTCAGCAAATGTGATGTGGCTCTTGTCGGATGGACGTAAGGTTGAGTCCATAAGAAGGCTTCTTTTGCCAGTCATGTGATTTGTACACCCACTATCAATAATCCATTCTGAAGACGCTAGTGTCGTACCCTACAGTGCAGTTAGGGGGATAGGCTTCACCAAGAGCATTGTGAAGCAAGAACATTTGACGAACTAGTGGGTTATGAAAGCTTAGATCCATATTAGGACTAATAGGGAGAGTAGCAAGTGATTCAGGAATGAAGTACATAGTAAGACCATTCGGGCATTTGATCTTGCGCCCTACAAGATGTTTAAGGTCCCCAGCAATAGCGTCAGACGATTTTGGTTTTCTGCTGGAGACCCTTCCCTGCAAAAGAGAGTTAATCTTTCTTAGCCACCCACATCTTCAAGGGTGTCTTAGAAGCAATAAGTCTAAGTGCAGCATCTGAGAACTTTGGCTTTGGAGCCCTAGCAAACAGTCTTGCAGGCGGACAATAGTACTCATAAGAATAAGTAGAATAGTTCTTGGTCTTATGAACATGGCGGTTTGATGAACCGCTCTCATATTCATATGCCTGAGTATGGTTTCCCTACAGAACATTTGCGTTAGTGCGACTCAGGTGAGTCCTCTGTTTGTATGAAGCCTTTGGACCGTATGAAGCCTTTGGTCTGAGGTTTGTCTTCTTCACGTGAGGTGTCATGATGACATTCACAGGAATATTCTCTAGACACCTTTTCGGAACCCAGATCTTCTTCATAGGCGGTCCATTCCTGCAGTTAGTACCAATGTACCTGGAAAACACTTCACCATTCTGATTCCTAAACAGTTTATAGTTTGCACCAAGGGATTCATCAATGATAATGGTGTTAGCACAAGTGAAGCCAGATAGATTGGATGGATCTGTTGAAGGTTCCTTTGCAGCAACCCACGTGTTTTTGGGGTACTGCTCAGGTTTCCAGTAGGAGCCATCCGCATTCATTTTCCTTACGAACCCAACACCCTCTTTCCTCGGGTTTCGGTTCAGAATCTGCTTTTTGAGGACATCACATAGTGTCTGATGCCCTTTAAGACTTTTGTACATCCCTGTTTCAAGTAATGTCTTCAACCTAGCATTCTCATCAACAATAGCGGTGGTGTCCTCAGCAGAGGGGTTAGTTACCACATCAACAGTTGAAGATATTGCAACAGTAGTAGCAGTAGAACATTCAGCAACAGAAGTAGCATTATCACGCTCAATGCATTTAAGACATGGTGGTTCAAATCCTTCCTGAGCGGAACTGATCTGTTTGGCGCGAAGTGACTCATTTTCCTTTTGAAGATCTTCATGAGCCGCTCTCAATTTCTCAAGATCTTGCTTCCTTTGAAGATAATCATAGGAAAGCTTTTCATGAGTTGTTGAGAGAGTTTCATGACGACTTTCAAGTTCCTGATACTTAACGTGAAGATTTTTTATGTCTTCAATTAAGGATTCAGATCGAGTCATTTCAGCACCTAACAGATCATCGCTTCTGTCTAACAGTTTTTGAATATGTTCCATAGATTTCTGTTGTTCAGTTGCAATTTTAGCAAGTGTTTTGTAGCTGGGTTTTGAACCACAAACAGAGTCATCGTCACTAGATGTTTGATAGTGAGTAGTGCGTGTGTTTACCTTGGCACCGCGTGCCATGAAGCAGTAGGTAGAATCAGAGTAGTCCTTGTCATGTGCATCGGTGTCGGTGATGAAGTCATTGTCTTCAGTGTTGAAGATGGACTTGGCAACGTATGCTGTAGCCAGACTTGCGACGCCTGAATCGGACTCCTCCTCAGACTCCACCTCCGCCTCCTTAGAAGCGGACTCCTCCTCTGAATCCATTTCCTTGCCAACAAACGCACGTGCCTTGCCAGATGAGCTCTTCTTGTGTGATGAAGACTTCGAGGAAGACTTGGAAGAAGACTTTGAGTATTTCTTCTTCTTCTTGTCGTCAGAGTCATATTCCTTGCTCTTCTTCTTCTTTTTGTTCTCATTTTCCCACTGTGGACACTCAGAGATGAAGTGGCCAGGTTTCTTGCACTTGTGACATGTTTTCTTCTTGTAGTCGTGAGCAGAAGCTTCATCATTCCTTGAGCTTGATCGGGAAGACTTTTTGAAGCCTTTCTTCTTGGTGAATTTTTGGAACTTCTTGACAAGCATAGCAAGTTCCCTCCCAATGTCTTCAGGATCATCAGAACTGCTGTCAGATTCTTCTTCAGATGAGGAGACAACTTTTGCCTTCAAGGCACGGGTTCGCCCATAGTTTGGACCGTAGATATCTCTTTTCTCAGAAAGCTGAAACTCATGTGTGTTGAGCCTCTCAAGTATGTCAGACGGCTCGAGTGTCTTGAAATCAGGACGTTCTTGAATCATCAGGGCTAGGGTGTCAAACGAACTGTCAAGTGATCTCAGTAGTGTCTTGACGACTTCATGCTTGGTGATCTCAGTAGCGCCGAGGGCTTGAAGCTCATTTGTGATGTTAGTGAGTCGGTCAAATGTGAGCTAGACATTCTCATTGTCATTTTGCTTGAAGCGGTTGAAGAGGTTGCGAAGGACACTAATTCTCTGATCTCTCTGGGTTGAGACGCCTTCATTGACCTTGGAGAGCCAGTCCCAGACCAGCTTAGATGTTTCCAAAGCACTCACACAGCCATACTGTCCTTTGGTCAGATGACCACAGATGATATTCTTGGCAGTAGAGTCCAGTTGAATGAACTTCTTGACATCAGCAGCAGCGACACCTTCTCCAGCCTTGGGAACGCCGTTCTTGACGACATACCATAGGTCGACGTCAATGGCTTCAAGATGCTTGCGCATCTTATTCTTCCAGTAGGGATATTCAGTTCCATCAAAGACGGGGCACGCAGCAGAGACTTTAATTATCCCTACAGTCGACATAGCTAAAACTCCAGGTGGTTAAACCGAATCACACAGAACAAGGGAGCACCTTGCTCTGATACCAATTGAAAGTGCATTATATCAACTAGAGGGGGGGTGAATAGGCGATTTTTATGAAAGTCTTCAAAACGTGGAAGTTATGAAGACAAACGATAGAAGTGAACCTATTACCCTGTAGCGGAAGGTAGACTACACTAGGCAAGCCATAGTCAGGTATTCAATAGAGTAAAAGCACAATGACTAATAGCAACAATGTAGTAAGGATCAGGTAGGAAGATATTGTGAAGCCACACAAAACACACAGTCACTCAGTGAAGACAAAAGATAGTGCAAACATACAATGACTTCACAAGGAGTAACACTAAGTAAAGGGAAGGGAAGATGAAACCAGTGACTCACGGAAGACAATGATTTGTTGGACCAGTTCCAGTTGCTGTGACAACTGTACGTCTAGTTAGGGCGGCTAGGTATTTAAACCTTAGGACACACAGTCCCGGACATCCAGCCCTGAACACGCAGCTCAGGACACCCAGTCCTCACCGTATTCCCCTTGAGCTAAGGTCACACAGACCTCGCCCAATCACTCTGGTAAGTCTTCAAGGTAGACTCCCAAACATTCACAGACTTCGTTCACCGGCAATCCACAATGTCTCTTGGATGCTCAGAACGCGACGCCTAACCGGCTGGAGGATGCACAGTCCTCAAGTGTAATAAGTCTTCAGATCACACAGACAAGAAGACTTAAGTGATGGCTAATTCTCTTTGGCTCTGGGTGGTTAGGGCTTTATCCTCGCAAGGAATTCTCTCTCAAAGGCTTCGAGGTGGGTTGCTCTCAAATGACAAAAGCCGTACTCTGAATCTGAGCAGCCAACCGTTTATGGTTGTAGGGGGTGGGCTATTTATAGCCACTTGGCAACCCGACCTGATTTGTCCGAAATGACCCTGGGTCACTAAGGAACTGACACGTGTTCCAACGGTCAGATTTCAAACTCACACGGCAACTTTACTTGGGCTACAAGCAAAGCTGACTTGTCTGACTCTGGACAAGATTCGCTCTCAAAATCTTCACTCGAAGACATAGGTTTTGTTTAAGCATCACTTCAGTCATTCTGACTGGTTCTCTTGGACCCCACTTAACAGTACGGTGGTTCCTATGACTCAACACAGAAGAAAAAGAACTACGAAATATCTAAGTCTTCGAGCTCCATAGGCTTCATGCGGTGTCTTCTCTTGTCATAGTCTTCAATGTGAATATCTTCATATACCACCTTTGACTTCAATGTCTTCATACATTTTTAGGGGTCATCTCTGGTAGGAAAACCGAACCAATGAGGGACTTCTACCTGTGTTATCCTGCAATTCTCACAAACACATTAGTCCCTCAACTAGGTTTGTCGTCAATACTCCAAAACCAACTAGGGGTGGCACTAGATGCACTTACAGTTATGACAGCACAGTTGATGTAGTCGTACGTCTTCACGATCGACTGATCCTAGTACCGAACGTACGGCACCTCCGCGATCTGCACACGTTCAGCCCAGTGACGTCCCATGACCTCATGATCCAGTAGAGCTTCGAGGGAGAGTTCCGTCAGCACGACAGCGTGATGACGGTGTTGATGAAGCTACCGACGCAGGGCTTCGCCTAAGCACCGCTACGATATGACCGAGGTGGATTATGGTAGAGGGGGGCACCGCACACGGCTAAAAGATCAATGATCAACTTGTGTGTCATGGGATGCACCCTGCCCCCGTATATAAAGGAGCAAGGGGGGAGGCCGACCGACCCTAGGAGGGCGCGCCAAGAGGAGGATGTTGGAAATATGCCCTAGAGGCAATAATAAATTAGTTATTATTATATTTCATTGTTCATGATAATCGTTTATTATCCATGCTAGAATTGTATTGATAGGAAACTCAGATACATGTGTGGATACATAGACAGCACCATGTCCCTAGTAAGCCTCTAGTTGACTGGCTCGTTGATCAATAGATGGTTACAGTTTCCTGACCATGGACATTGGATGTCGTTGATAATGGGATCACATCATTAGGAGAATGATGTGATGGACAAGACCCAATCCTAAGCCTAGCACAAGATCGTGTAGTTCGTTTGCTAAAGCTTTTCTAATGTCAAGTATCATTTCCTTAGACCATGAGATTGTGCAACTCCCGGATACCGTAGGAGTGCTTTGGGTGTGCCAAACGTCACAACGTAACTGGGTGGCTATAAAGGTACACTACAGGTATCTCCGAAAGTGTCTGTTGGGTTGGCACGAATCGAGACTGGGATTTGTCACTCCGTGTAAACGGAGAGGTATCTCTGGGCCCACTCGGTAGGACATCATCATAATGTGCACAATGTGATCAAGGAGTTGATCACGGGATGATGTGTTACGGAACGAGTAAAGAGACTTGCCGGTAACGAGATTGAACAAGGTATCGGGATACCGGCGATCGAATCTCGGGCAAGTATCGTACCGCTAGACAAAGGGAATTGTATACGGGATTGATTAAGTCCTTGACATCGTGGTTCATCCGATGAGATCATCGTGGAGCATGTGGGAGCCAACATGGGTATCCAGATCCCGCTGTTGGTTATTGACCAGAGAGTTGTCTCGGCCATGTCTGCATGACTCCCGAACCCGTAGGGTCTACACACTTAAGGTTCGACGATGCTAGGGTTATAGGGAAAGTATGTACGCGGTTACCGAATGTTGTTCGGAGTCCCGGATGAGATCCCGGACGTCACGAGGAGTTCCGGAATGGTCCAGAGGTAAAGATTAATATATAGGAAGTATGGTTTTGGCCACCGGAAGTGTTTCGGGCATCACCGGTAGTGTACCGGGACCACCGGAGGGGTCCGGGGGTCCACCAGGTGGGGCCACCAGCCCCGGAGGCCTACATGGGCCAATAGTGGGAAGGGACCAGCCCCTAGGTGGACTGGGGCGCCTCCCACCAAGGCCCAAGGCGCCTCCAAGAGGGGAGGGGGGCAAACCCTAGGGCAGATGGGCCCTAAGGCCCACCTCACGTGCGCCTCCCCTCTCCCCCTTGTGGCCGCCACCCTAGATGGGATCTAGGGCTGCTGCCACCCCTAGGGAGGAAAACCTAGGTGGGGCGCAGCCCTCCCTCTCCCCCTATATATAGTGGAGGCAAAGGGGCAGCCCAACACATGAAGTCCTTCCCCTGTTGGCGCAGCCCTACCCCTCTTCCTCCTCGTCTCTCGTAGTGCTTGGCGAAGCCCTGCTGGAGTCCCGTGCTCCTCCACCACCACCACACCGTCGTGCTGCTGCTGGATGGATTCTTCCCCAACCTCTCCTTCTCCCCTTGCTGGATCAAGGCGTAGGAGACGTCACCGGGCTGTACGTGTGTTGAACGCGGAGGTGCTGTCCGTTCGGCACTAGGATCATCGGTGATTTGGATCACGACGAGTACGACTCCATCAAGCCCGTTCACTTGAACGCTTCCGCTTAGCGATCTACAAGGGTATGTAGATGCACTCTCCTTCCCCTCGTTGCTAGATTACTCCATAGATTGATCTTGGTGATGCGTAGAAAAATTTGAATTTCTACTATGTTCCTCAACAGTGGCATCATGAGCTAGGTCTATGCGTAGTTTCTATGCACGAGCAGAACACAAAGCAGTTGTGGGAGTGGATATTGTCAATTTGCTTGTCGTTACTAGTCTTATCTTGATTCGGTGGCATCGTGGGATGAAGCGGCCCGGACCGACCATACACGTACTCTTACGTGAGACTGGTTCCACCGACTAACATGCACTAGTTGCATAAGGTGGCTAGCGGGTGTCTGTCTCTCCCACTTTAGTTGGATCGGATTTGATGAAAAGGGTCCTTATGAAGGGTAAATAGAAATTGGCATATCACGTTGTGGTTTTTCGCGTAGGTAAGAAACGTTCTTGCTAGAAACCTATAGCAGCCACGTAAAAACTTGCAACAACAATTAGAGGACGTCTAACTTGTTTTTGCAGCATTTGCCTTGTGATGTGATATGGCCAAAAGGATGTGATGAATGATATATGTGATGTATGAGATTGATCATGTTCTTGTAATAGGAATCACGACTTGCATGTCGATGAGTATGACAACCGGCAGGAGCCATAGGACTTGTCTTAATTTATTTATGACCTGCGTGTCAACATAAACATCATGTAATTACTTTACTTTATTGCTAAAGCATTAGCCTTAGTAGTAGAAGTAATGGATGACGAGACAACTTCAAGAAGACACGATGATGGAGATCATGGTGTCATGCCGGTGACAACGATGATCATGGAGCCCCGAAGATGGAGATCAAAAGGAGAAAAATGATATTGGCCATATCATGTCATTATTTGATTGCATGTGATGTTTATCATGTTTTACATCTTATTTGTTTAGAACGACGGTAGCTTAAATAAGATGATCCCTCGCAATAATTTCAAGAAAGTGTTCCCCCTAACTGTGCACCGTTGCGAAGGTTCGTCATTTCGAAGCACCACGTGATGATTGGGTGTGATAGATTCTAACATTCGAATACAACGGGTGTAAGCCAGATTTACACACGCAATACACTTAGGTTGACTTGATGAGCCTAGCATGTACAGACATGGCCTCGGAACACGGAAGACCGAAAGGTCGAACATGAGTCGTATAGAAGATACGATCAACATGAGATGTTCACCGTTGATGACTAGTCCGTCTCACGTGATGATCGGACACGGCCTAGTCAATTCGGATCATGTTTCACTTAGATGACTAGAGGGATGTCTATCTGAGTGGGAGTTCATTAAATAATTTGATTAGATGAACTCAATTATCATGAACATAGTCTAAATTGTCTTTGCAAATATGTTGTAGATAAATAGCTCACGTTGTAGCTCCCTGTTTCAATACGTTCCTAGAGAAAGATTAAGTTGAAAGATATTGTAAGCAATGATGCGGACTAGGTCCGTAGTCCGAGGAGTGTCCTCACTTCTACACAGAAGGCTTACGTCTTTGATGCACCGCTCCATCTGCAAACCCCTACAACGTTGTTTGTGGATGTTGTGAACACCTGACAGACACATCCTGATGACTACTTGATAGTTTAGTGCACCATACTTTACGGCTTAGAATCAGGATTCCAATGACGTTTTGAACGCCATAGAACATATGAGATGTTCCAAGAGCTGAAATTGGGATTTCAGGCTCATGCCCGTGTCGAGAGGTGTGAGACCTCTGACAAGTTCTTTTGCCAACAAGATGGAGGAGAATAGCTCAGCTAGTGAGCATGTGCTCAGAATGTCTGGGTGCTACAATCACTTAAATCAAGTGGGAGTTAAACTTCCAGATAAGATAGTGATTGATAGAGTTCTCTAGCCACTATCACTAAGCTACTAGATCTTCGTGATGAACTATGACATGCAAGGGATGGAATTGATCCCGGAGCTATTCGTGGTGCTTAAGACCGCAAAAGGTAGAAATCAAGAAGGAGCATCAAGTGTTGATGGTTTAACAAGACCACTGGTTTCAAGAAGGGCAATGGCTAGAAGGGAAACTTCATGGATGGCAAACCAGTTGCCGCTCCAGTGAAGGAACCCAAGGTTGAACCCAAACCCGAGACTAAGTGCTTCTATTGTAAGGGGAACGGTCACTGGTAGCGAAATTACCCCAAATGCATGGTAGATAAGAAGGCTGGCAACTTCAACAAAGTATATATGTGTTATTAATGTGTACCTCACTAGTACTCCTGGTAGCACCTGGGTATTGGATACCGGTTCAGTTGCTATTATTAGTGACTTGAAGCAAAAGCTACGGACTAAATGGAGACTGGCTAAGGGCGAGGTGACGATGTGTGTTGGAGGTGTTTCCAAAGTTGATGAGATCACCATCACGCGCTCCATCTGCCTTCGGGATTAGTATTGAACCTAGATAAATGTTATCAGGTGTCTACATTGAGCATGAATATGATTAGATCATGTTCATTGAAATACGGTTATTCATTTAAGTTAGAGAATAATGGTTATTCTGTTTACATGAATGATACCTTTCATGGTCATGCACCCTATGTGAATGGTTCATTGAATCTCGGTCATGGTAATACACATATTTCACGCCAAAAGATGTAGAGTTAATAATGATAGTACCACTTTCTCGTGGCACTGCCGCTTAGGTCATATTGGCGTAAGATGCATGAAGAAACTCCATATCGATGGATGTTTGGAGTCACTTAATTTTGAATCGCTTGACACATGCGAGCCATGCCTCATGGGCAGGATGACTAAGACCCCGTTTTCAGGTACAATGAAACGGGCAAGTGACTTGTTGGAAATCATACATGCTAATGCGTGTGATCTAATGAGAATTGTAGTGTGCAGTGGATATCGCTATTTTCTCATCTTCACTGACGATTTGGGTAGATATAGGTATATCTACTTAATGAAGCGCAAGTCTGAAATGTTTGAAAAGTTCAAGCGATTTCAGAGTGAAGTTAAGAATCATCATAACAATAAGATCATGTTCCTACGATCTGATCAAAAGGGGATTTTCTGAGTTATGAGTTTGGCAATCACTTAAGACATTGTGGAATTGTTTCACAGTTGAAGCCACCTGGAACACCACAAGGTAATGGTGTGTCCGGACGTCATAATCGAACCTTATGAGATATGGTGCGACCTATGATGTCTCTTACCAATCTATCGCTATTATTTTGAGGTTATGCGTTAGAGACAACTGCATTCACTTTAGATAGGACACCATATAAGTCCGTTGAGACGATGTCGTATGAACATTGGTTTGACAAGAAACCAAAGTTGTCGTTTCTTAATGTTTGGGGCTGCGATGCTTAAGGCTTCAGCCGGAGAAGCTCGAACCCAAAGCGGACAAACACATCTTCATAGGATACCCAAAGGTTACAGTTGGGTATACCTTCTATCTCAGATTCGAGGGCAAATTGTTTGTCGCTAAGAACAGGTCCTTTCTCGAGAAGGAGTTTCTCTTGAAAGAATTGAGTGGGAGGAAGATAGAACTTGATGAGGTCGTCGAACCTTTACTTCAACCAGAGAGTGATGCAACACAGAAAGATGTTTTCTGTGGCGCCTACATCTGTTGAAGAAGAAGTTAAGGATGGTGATCATGAAGCTTCGGATCAAGTTGCTATCGAACCTCGTAGGTCGACAAGGATATGTACTACTCCTGAGTGGTACGGTAATCCTGTCTTAGATATCATGTTGTTAGACAACAATGAACCTACGAGCTATGGAGAAGCGATGGTGGGCCTGTATTCCGACAAATGGTTAGAAGCCATGAAATCCGAGATAGGATCCATATATCAGAACAAAGTATGGACTTTGGTGGACTTGCCCGATGATCGGCAAGCCATTGAGATAAATGGATCTTTTAATAAGAAGACGGACATGGGCGGTAATGTTACCGTCTATGAAGCTCGACTTGTGGGAAAGAGTCTTTTCACAAGTTCAAGGAGTTGACTACGATGAGAATTTCTCACCCATAGCGATGCTTAAATCCGTCGGAATCATGTTAGCATTAGCTATATTTTTCGATTATGAAATCTTACAGATGGATGTCAAAACAAGTTTTCTTACCAGTTTTCGTAAGAAAAGTTGTATGTGATACAATAAAAGGTTTTGACGATCCTAAGGATGCTAAAAGGTATGCTGGCTCCAGCAATCCTTCTATGGACTAGAGCAAGCATCTCAGAATCGGAATATATGTTTTGATGGAGTGATCAAAGCTTTTAGGTTTATACAATGTTTGCAAGAAACTTGTATTTACAAGAAAGTGAGTGGGAGCACTACAACATTTCTGATAAGTATATGTGGATGACATATTGCTGATTCGAAATAATGTAGAATTTCTGGAAAGCATAAACGGCTGTTTGAAGAGTGTTTTTCAAAGGAAGACCTGGATAAAGCTGCTTACAAATTGGGCATCCAGATCTATAGAGATAGATCAAAACGCCTAATGATACTTTCAAAGAACGCACACCTTGACACGTTTTTGAAGGAGTTCAAAATAGATCAGTCAAAGAAGGGGTTCTTACCTGAGTTGTAAGGTGTGAAGTTGAGTAAGACTCGAAGATTGACCACGACAGAAGAAAGAGGAAGGACGAAGGCCATCCCCTATGCTTTTGTCATAGGCTCTATATGGTATGCCATGCTGAGTACCGCACCTGATGTGTGCCTTGCCACATGTCTGGCAAGAGGGTACAAAGGTGATCTAGGAATGGAACACCAGATAGCAGTCAAAATTATCCTTAGAGGAATAAGGAAATGTTTCTCGGTTATGGAGGTGATAAAGAGTTCGACATAAAGAGTTACGTCGATGCAGGCTTAACACCTATCCGGATAGCTCTAAGTAGAGATACCGGATACGTATAATGGAGCAACAATTTGGAATAGCTCCAAGTGGAACGTGGTAGCAGCATCTATGACATAAAGTTTTGCGAAATACATAGGGATCTGAATATGGCAAGACCCGTTGACTACAACCTCTCTCACAAGCATAACATGATCAAACCCAGAACTCATTGAGTGTTAATCACATAGTGATGTGAACTAGATCATTAAGTCTAGTAAACTCTTTGGATGTTGGTCGCATGGCGATGTGACCTGTGAGTGTTAATCACATGGCGATGTGAACTAGATTATTGACTCTAGTGCAAGTGGGAGACTGTTGGAAATATGCCCTAGAGGAAATATTAAAGTAGTTATTATTATATTTCATTGTTCATGATAGTCGTTTATTACCCATGCTAGAATTGTATTGATAGGAAACTCAGATACATGTGTGGATACATAGACAACACCATGTCCCTAGTAAGCCTCTAGTTGACTGGCTCGTTGATCAATAGATGGTTACAGTTTCCTGACCATGGACATTGGATGTCGTTGATAACGGGATCACATCATTAGGAGAATGATGTGATGGACAAGACCCAATCCTAAGCCTAGCACAAGATCGTGTAGTTCGTTTGCTAAAGATTTTCTAATGTCAAGTATCATTTCCTTAGACCATGAGATTGTGCAACTGCCGGATGCCGTAGGAGTGCTTTGGGTGTGCCAAACGTCACAATGTAACTGGGTGGCTATAAAGGTACACTACAGGTATCTCCGAAAGTGTCTGTTGGGTTGGCACGAATCAAGACTGGGATTTGTCACTCCGTGTAAACGGAGAGGTATCTCTGGGCCCACTCGGTAGGACATCATCATAATGTGCACAATGTGATCAAGGAGTTGATCACGGGATGATGTGTTACGGAACGAGTAAAGAGACTTGCCGGTAACAAGATTGAACAAGGTATCGGGATACCGACGATCGAATCTCGGGCAAGTATCGTACTGCTAGACAAAGGGAATTGTATACGGGATTGATTGAATCCTTGACATCGTGGTTCATCCGATGAGATCAACGTGGAGCATGTGGGAGCCAACATGGGTATCCAGATCCCGCTGTTGGTTATTGACCGGAGAGTTGTCTCGGCCATGTTTGCATGACTCCCGAACCCGTAGGGTCTACACACTTAAGGTTCGATGACGCTAGGGTTATAGGGAAAGTATGTACGCGGTTACCGAATGTTGTTCGGAGTCCCGGATGAGATCCCAGACGTCACGAGGAGTTCCGGAATGGTCCGGAGGTAAAGATTAATATATAGGAAGTATGGTTTTGGCCACCGAAAGTGTTTCGGGCATCACCGGTAGTGTACCGGGACCACCGGAGGGGTCCGGGGGTCCACCAGGTGGGGCCACCAGCCCCGGAGGCCTACATGGGCCAATAGTGGGAAGGGACCAGCCCCTAGGTGGGCTGGGGCGCCTCCCACCAAGGCCCAAGGCGCCTCCAAGAGGGGAGGGGGGCAAACCCTAGGGCAGATGGGCCCTACGGCCCACCTCAGGTGCGCCTCCCCCCTCCCCCTTGTGGCCGCCACCCTAGATGTGATCTAGGGCTGCCGCCACCCCTAGGGAGGAAAACCTAGGTGGGGGCGCAGCCCTCCCTCTCCCCCTATATATAGTGGAGGCAAAGGGGCAGCCCAACACATGAAGTCCTTCCCCTGGTGGCGCAGCCCTACCCCTCTTCCTCCTCGTCTCTCGTAGTGCTTGGCGAAGCCCTGCTGGAGTCCCGCGCTCCTCCACCACCACCACGCCGTCGTGCTGCTGCTGGATGGAGTCTTCCCCAACCTCTCCTTCTCCCCTTGCTGGATCAAGGCATAGGAGACGTCACCGGGCTGTACGTGTGTTGAACGCGGAGGTGCCGTCCGTTCGGCACTAGGATCATCGGTGATTTGGATCACGACGAGTACGACTCCATCAACCTCGTTCACTTGAACGCTTCCGCTTAGAGATCTACAAGGGTATGTAGATGCACTCTCCTTCCCCTCGTTGCTAGATTACTCCATAGATTGATCTTGGTGATGCGTAGAAAATTTTGAATTTCTGCTACGTTCCCCAACAGAGGAGTCCTCCTCCTAGTGGGAGTAGGACTCCCCTTTCCTAGTCCCACTAGGAGGGGGAAGGAAGGAGTGGGAGAGGGGAAAGGCATGGGCGGCGCCACCCCCTTCCTTGTCCTATTTGGACTCAAGGTGAGGGGGCGCGCGGCCTGCCCTGGCCGGCCCCTCTCTCTCTCCACTAGGGCCCATTAAGGCCCATTAGTCCCCGGGGGGTTCCGGTAACCCCTCCGGCACTCTGCTTTTCTCCGAGATCACCCGAAAACCATCCGGTGTCCGAATGTAGCCGTCCAATATATCAATCTTTATGTCTCGACCATTTCGAGACTCCTCGTCATGTCCGTGATCACATCCGGGACTCCAAACTACCTTCAGTACATCAAAACACAAAAACTCATAATACCGATCGTCACTGAACGTTAAGCGTGCGGACCCTACGGGTTCGAGAACTATGTAGACATGACCGAGACTCATCTCCGGTCAATAACCAATAGCGGAACCTGGATGCTCATATTGGTTCCTACATATTCTACGAAGATCTTTATCGGTCAAACCGAATAACAACATACGTTGTTCCCTTTGTCATCGGTATGTTACTTGCCCGAGATTCGATCGTCAGTATCTCAATACCTAGTTCAATCTCGTTACCGGCAAGTCTCTTTACTCGTTCCGTAATACATCATCTCGCAACTAACTCATTAGTTGCATTTCTTGCAAGGCTTATAGTGATGTGCATTACCGAGAGGGCCCAGAGATACCTCTCCGACAATCGGAGTGACAAATCCTAATCTTGATATATGCCAACTCAACAAGTACCATCAAAGACACTGTAGAGCACCTTTATAATCACCCAATTACGTTGTGACGTTTGGTAGCACACAAAGTGTTCCTCCGGTATTCGGGAGTTGCATAATCTCATAGTCATAGGAACATGTATAAGTCATGAAGAAAGCAATAGCAACATACTAAACAATCAAATGCTAAGCTAACAGAATGGGTCAAGTCAATCACATCATTCTCTAATGATGTGATCCCGTTAATAAAATGACAACTCATGTCTATGGTTAGGAAACTTAACCATCTTTGCTTCAACGAGCTTGTCAAGTAGAGGCATACTAGTGACACTTTGTTTGTCTATGTATTCACACATGTACTAAGTTTCCGCTAATACAATTCTAGCATGAATAATAAACATTTATCATGATATAAGGAAATATAAATAACAACTTTATTATTGCCTCTAGGGCATATTTCCTTCAACTATCACCAAGTTACTGGAACTTCGTGATGAACTATAATATGCAAGGGATAATGGAAACGATTCCCAAACTCTTCGCAATGCTGAAATTGGCGAAGGTAGAAATCAAGAAAAAGCATCAAGTATTGATGGTTGACAAGACCACTAGTTTCAAGTAAAAGGGCAAGGGAAAGAAAGGGAACTTCAAGAAGAATGGCAAGCAAGTTTCCACTCCCGTGAAGAAGCCTAAAGCTAGACCTAAGCCTGAAACTGAGTGCTTCTACTGCAAAGGGAATGGTCACTGGAAGCGGAACTACCCCAAATACTTGGCGGATAAGAAGGATGGCAAAGTGAACAAAAGTACATATGATATACATGTTATTGATGTGTACTTCACTAGTGTTCATAGTAACCCCTAGGTATTTGATACTGGTTCAGTTGCTATGATTAGTAACTTGAAACAGGAGTTACAAAATGAACAAAGAATAGTTGAGAGCAAGGTGACGATGTGTTGGAAGTGATTCCAAGGTTGATAAGATCAACATCGCACGCTCCCTTTACCTTCAGGATTAGTGTTGAACCTAAAATAAATGTTATTTGGTGTTTGCGTTGAGCATAATATGACTGGATCATGTTTATTGCAATACGATTATTCATTTAAGTCAAAGAATAGTTGTTATTCTATTTACATGAATAAAACCTACTGTGGTCATACACCCAAGGTGAATGGTTTATTGAATCTCGATCGTAATGATACACATATTCATAATATTGAAGCCAAAAGATGCAAAGTTAATAATGATAGTGCAACATATTTGTGGCACTAGAGTTTAGGTCATATTGGTGTAAAGAACATGAAGAAACTCCATGCCGATGGACTTTTGGAATCACTTGATTATGAATCACTTGATGCTTGCGAACCATGCCTCATGGGCAAGATGACTAAGACTCCGTTCACCGGTACAATGGAGCGAGAAACAAACTTATTAGAAATAGTACATACTAATGTATGCGATCCAATGAGTAGTGAGGCTTGCGGCGGGTATCGTTATTTTCTGATCTTCACGGATGATTTGAGAAGATATGAGTATATCTACTTAATGAAACACAAGTCTGAAACGTTTAAAAAGTTCAAAGAATTTTATAGTGAAGTGGAGAATCATCGTAACAAGAAAATAAAGTTTCTATGATCTGATCACGGAGACGAAATATTTGAGTTACGAGTTTGGCCTTCAGTTGAAACAATGTCGAATAGTTTCGCAACTCACGCCACCTGGAACACCACAGCGTAATCATGTGTCCGAACGTCATAACCGTACTTTATTAGATATGGTGCGATCTATGATGTCTCTTACCTATTTACCACTATCGTTTATGCATTAGAGACAGCTGCATTCATGTTAAATAGGGCACTGTATGAACTGTGGTTTAGCAAGAAACCTAAGCTGTCGTTTCTTAAAGTTTGGGGTTGCGATGCTTATGTGAAAAAGTTTCAGCCTGATAAGCTCAAACCCAAATCGGAGAAGTGCGTCTTCATAGGATACCCAAAAGAAACTGTTGGGTACACCTTCTATCATAGATCCGAAGGCAAGATCTTTGTTGCTAAGAGTGGATCCTTTCTAGAGAAGGAGTTTCTCTCGAAAGAAGTGAGTGGGAGGAAAGTAGAACTTGATGAGGTAATTGTACCTTATCCCGAATTGGAAAGTAGTTCATCACAAAAATCAGTTCCAGTGATACCTACACAAAATAGTGAGGAAGTTAATGATGATGATCATAAAACTTCATATCAAGTTACTACCGAACCTCATAGGTCAACCAGAGTACATTCCGCACTAGAGTGGTACGGTAATCCTGTTCTGGAAGTCATGTTACTAGACCATGACGAACCTACTAACTATGAGGAAGCGATGATGAGCCCAGATTCCACGAAATGGCTTAAGGCCATGAAATCTGAGATGGGATCCATGTATGAGAACAAAGTATGGACTTTGATTGACTTGCCCGTTGATTGGTGAGCCATTCAGAATAAATGGATATTCAAGAGGAAGGCGAACGCTGATAGTAGTGTTACTATCTACAAAGCTCAAATTGTCGCAAAAGGTTTTCGACAAGTTCAAGGTGTTGACTATGATGAGATTTTCTCACTCGTATCGATGCTTAAAAGTCTGTCCGAATCATGTTAGCAGCTGCCGCATTTTATGAAATTTGGCAAATGGATATCAAAACTACATTCCTTCATGGATTTTTTAAAGAAGGGTTGTATATGATGCAACCAGAAGGTTTTGTCAATCCTAAAGATGCTAACGAAGTGTGCAAGCTCCAGCGATCCATCTATGGACTGGTGCAAGCACCTCAGATTTGGAATATACGCTTTGATGAGTTGATTAAAGCATATAGTTTTATACAGACTTGTGGTGAAGCCTGTATTTACAAGAAAGTGAGTGGGAGCACTACAGCCTATCTGATAAGTATATGTGAATGACATATTGTTGATCGAAAATGATGTGGAATTTTCTGGAAAGCATAAAGGAGTGTTTGAAAGGAGTTTTCAAAGAAAGACCTTGGTAAAGCTGCTTACATATTGAGCAAGATGCTTGATAAGTTTTTTCAATGAGTACATACCTTGACAAGATTTTGAAGGAGTTCAAAATGGACCAGTCAAAGGAGTTCTTGCCTGTGTTGCAAGGTGTGAAGTTGATTAAAGACTCAAAACCCGACCACGACAGAAAATAGAAAGAGAATGAAAAGTCATTCTCTATGCCTCAATCATAGGTTCTATAAAGTATGCTATGCTGTACCAGACCTATTGTATACCTTAGCATGAGTTTGGCAAGGGAGTACAATAGTGATCTAGGAGTAGATCACTGGACAGCGGTCAGAATTATCCTTAGAGGACTAAGGAAATATTTCTCGGTTATGGAGGTGATAAAAGAGTTCGTCGTAAAGAGTTACGTCGATGCAAGCTTTTGACATCGATCTAGATGACTCTAAGTCTCGATCTAGATACATATTGAAAGTGGGAGAAATTAGCTAAAGTAGCTCCACGCAGAGTATTGTAGACATAGAAATTTGTAAAATACATACAGATCTGAATGTTGCAGACCCGTAGACTAAACTTCTCTCATAAGAAAAACATGATCACTCTTTGGGTGTTAATCACATTGCGATGTGAACTAGATTATTGACTTAGTAAACCCTTTGGGTATTAGTCACATGAAGATGTGAACTAATCACATAAAGATGTGAACTATTGGTGTGAAATCACATGACGATGTGAACTAGATTATTGACTCTAGTGCAAGTGGGAGACTGAAGGAAATATGCCCTAGATGCAATAATAAAGTTGTTATTTATATTTCCTATATCATGATAACTAGATTATTGACTTAGTAAACCCTTTGGGTATTAGTCACATGAAGATGTGAACTAATCACATAAAGATGTGAACTATTGGTGTGAAATCACATGACGATGTGAACTAGATTATTGACTCTAGTGCAAGTGGGAGACTGAAGGAAATATGCCCTAGATGCAATAATAAAGTTGTTATTTATATTTCCTATATCATGATAACTAGATTATTGACTTAGTAAACCCTTTGGGTATTAGTCACATGAAGATGTGAACTAATCACATAAAGATGTGAACTATTGGTGTGAAATCACATGACGATGTGAACTAGATTATTGACTCTAGTGCAAGTGGGAGACTGAAGGAAATATGCCCTAGATGCAATAATAAAGTTGTTATTTATATTTCCTATATCATGATAACTAGATTATTGACTTAGTAAACCCTTTGGGTATTAGTCACATGAAGATGTGAACTAATCACATAAAGATGTGAACTATTGGTGTGAAATCACATGACGATGTGAACTAGATTATTGACTCTAGTGCAAGTGGGAGACTGAAGGAAATATGCCCTAGATGCAATAATAAAGTTGTTATTTATATTTCCTATATCATGATAACTAGATTATTGACTTAGTAAACCCTTTGGGTATTAGTCACATGAAGATGTGAACTAATCACATAAAGATGTGAACTATTGGTGTGAAATCACATGACGATGTGAACTAGATTATTGACTCTAGTGCAAGTGGGAGACTGAAGGAAATATGCCCTAGATGCAATAATAAAGTTGTTATTTATATTTCCTATATCATGATAAATGTTTATTATTCATGCTAGAATTGTATTAACCGGAAACTTAGTACATGTGTGAATACATAGACAAACAGAGTGTCACTAGTATGCCTCTACTTGACTAGCTCGTTAATCAAAGATGGTTAAGTTTCCTAGCCATAGACATGATTTGTCATTTGATGAACGGGATCACATCATTAGAGAATGATGTGATTGATGACCCATAAGTGTAGGGGATATATCATAGCCTTTTCGATAAGTAAGAGTGTCGAACCCAACGAGGAGCAAAAGGAAATGTTAAGCGGTTTTCAGCAAGGTATTCTCTGCAAGCCCTGAAATTATCGGTAACAGATAGTTTTGGGATAAGGTAATTTGTAACGAATAACAAGTAATAAAATTAAATAAGGTGTAGAAGTATGGCCCAATCCTTTTTGCAGCTAAGGATAAGCCTGGACAAACTCTTATATAAAGGAAAGCGCTCCTGAGGACACATGGGAATTATCCTCAAGCTAGTTTTCATCACGTTCATATTATTCACGTTCGGTACTTTGATAATTTGATATGTGGGTGGACCGGTGCTTGGGTACTATCCTTCCTTGGACAAGCATCTCACTTATGATTAACCCTTATTGCAAGCATCCGCAACTACAAAAGAAGTATTAAGCTAAACATAACCATAGCATGAAACATATGGGTCCAAATCAGCCCCTTACGAAGCAACTCACAAACTAGGGTTTAAGCTTCTGTCACTCTAGCAGCCCATCATCTACTTATTAGTTCCCAATGCCTTCCTCTAGGCCCAAGCAATTGTGAAGTGTCATGTAGTCGACGTTCACATGACACCACTGGAGGAGAGACAACATACATCTCATCAAAATATCGAACGAATACCAAATTCACATGACTACTTATAGCAAGACTTCTCCCATGTCCTCAGGAACAAACGTAACTACTCACATATCATATTCATGTTCATAACCAGAGGGGTATTAATATGCATAAAGGATCTGAACATATGATCTTCCACCGAATAAACCAATTAGCATCAACTACAAAGAGTAATCAACACTACTAACAATTCACAGGTACCAATCTGAGGTTTTGAGACAAAGATTGGATACAAGAGATGAACTAGGGTTTGAGATGAGATGGTGCTGGTGAATATGTTGATGGAGATTGACCCCCTCCCGATGAGAGGATCGATGGTGATGACGATGGTGATGATTTCCCTCTCCCGGAGGGAAGTTTCCCCGGCAGAATAGCTCTGCCGGAGCCCTAGATTGGTTCCGCCAAGGTTCCGCCTTGTGGCGGTGAAGTTTCGTCCCGTGAGCTTGCTTATGATTTTTTTCCTCGACGAAAGACTCCATATAGCCAAAGATGGGCATCAGAGGGCTGCCAGGGGACCCACGAGGCAGGGGGCGCGCCCAGGGGGGTAGGGCGCCCCCACCCTCGTGGACGGTGGGTGGCCCCCCTCTGGTACTTCTTTCACCCAATATTTTTATATATTCCGAAACATGCTCCCGTGAAGTTTCAGTACTTTTGGAGTTGTGCAGAATAGGTCTCTAATATTTGCTCCTCTTCCAGCCCAGAATTCCAGCTGCCGGCATTCTCCCTCTTCATGTAAACCTTGTAAAATAAGAGAGAATAGGCATAAGTATTGTGACATATTGTGTAATAACAACCCATAATGCAATAAATATCGATATAAAAGCATGATGCAAAATGGACGTATCAACTCCCCCAAGCTTAGACCTCGCTTGTCCTCAAGCGAAAGCCGAAATCGAAAAATATGTCCACATGTTTAGAGATAGAGGTGTCGATAAAAATAAAATAGGGACATGAGGGCATCATGATCATTCTTAGAACAACAACATATACATATATTGTCATATGATCTCTTATGCTAAAGTAATAATTCAATCACAATTTCAAGTATGAATCATAAACTTCATTGAAAACTAACAAACTATAATCTCAGTCATTGAAGCAATTGCAATTTATCATAACATCAGAAAGACTCAATATAAGAGCTTTTCAGCAAGTCCACATACTCAAATATCATTTAGTCTTTCACAATTGCTAACACTCACGCAATATTTATGGTTATGAAGTTTTAGCCCGACACAAAGAAAGATAGGGGCTTATAGTTTTGCCTCCCAACCTTTTACCTCAAGGGTAATGGCAACAATAATAGCTCATGAAAACATACATCCAATTAGATATATATATATATCAGGATCTTTCCAACACATTGTGCTTGCCAAAGGATAAAATGTAAAAAGGAAAGGTGAAGATCACTGTGACTCTTGCATGAAGTATAAGACAAGAATAAAAGATAGGCCCTTCGCAGAGGGAAGCAGAGGTTTTCATGTGCTTTTATGGTTGGATGCACAAAATCTTAGTGCAAAAGAACGTCACTTTATATTGCCACTTGTGATATAGACCTTTATTATGCAGTCCGTCGCTTTTATTTCTTCCACATCACAAGATCGTATAAAGCTTATTTTCTCTGCACTAATAAATCATACATATTTAGAGAGCAATTTTTATTGCTTGCAACGATGACAACTTACTTGTAGGATCTTACTCAATCCATAGGTAGATATGGTGGACTCTTATGGCAAAACTAGGTTTCAGGATATTTGGAAGCACAAGTAGTATCTCTACTTGGTGCAAAGAATTTGGCTAGCATTAGAGGGAAAGGCAAGCTCAACATGTTGGACGATCCATGACAATATAATTTATTTCAGATGTAAGAACGCATAACCCATTACGTTGTCTTCCTTGTCCAACGTCAACTCTTTAGCATGTCATATTTTAATGAGTGTTCACAATCATAAAAGATGTCCAAGATAGTATATTTATATGTGAAAACCTCTTTCTTTATTACTTCCTATTAATTGCAATGATGACCAAAAGTATGTTTGTCAACTCTCAACAACTTTTATTCATCATACTCTTTATGTGAAGTGGTTACTCTCCATAAGACCCATATGATCTCTTTAATTCTTTTTATTCTTTCTCTTTTATTTTATTCCCTTAAGATCATAGCAAGATAATAAAGCCCTTAACTCAACAGTAATCTTTATTATATATAGCTCATGGACTCGATTTCATAGAAGGATCATAAAGCAAAAACTCAAAACTAGATCATACTAAAACTTTATTCTACTAGATCAAGATATTACCAAAAGGATCGAGCTAAGAAAAACGGTAAAGATAAAAGTGTGATGGTGATACGATACTGGGGCTCTTCCCCAAGCTTGGCAGTTGCCAAGGGGGGTGCCCATGCCCATGTGTTTATATCTCTTTCTTCGGGGATGGCGATGATGGAGTTGTTGATGGTGTGTGCTTCTTCCTTAATTTGTGCTTGAGGATAGAATTTTCCTCCCTTAGGTCCTCGATCTCCCGCTCAAGGCTTAATACCTTTTTGCATAGTTCTTGTTTGTTCTCCTGTAAGATGAAAATGGATAAACTCGATCTTAGGTTTCTTTGCTCTATTGGGGAGGCTTGACTTTTTGAACCCCACATGCATGTCCCTAGGTTGAGGTAATGGGAATTCATCTTCATCTGAGCTCGTCTCCTCCTTTCCCTTAGGCTCATAGTCTTCTTCTTCTTCCGTGGTCCAACCACAATGCTCCAAGTCCCCGTAGACCTTATGATCTGCAAGGTAATCAACCACATAGCTTTCTCCCTCCGAATCTTGGGATGACATATTGCTCTAATCTGCAGCAGAAACAACTCGAAACAAAGACAGAGGATATTTGCGTGATACGGTGGTCAAAACCTTCGAGATATTATATAGTGAATTTTTACCGACCAAAAGAAGTATCGTGTAAGAAAACAGAGTCCGGAGAGCACACGAGGTGCCCACGGGGGGGGGGGGGGGGGGGCAGGGGGTAGGCCGTGCCCTCCACCCTCGTGGAAGCCTCGTGTCCTTTCCGGACTACTTCTTATTTTCCTATTTTCTTAAATATTCCAAAACGGAGAAAAATTGCCATTATAACTGTTTTGGAGTCGGTTTACTTACCGTACCACGTACCTATTCCTTTTCGAAGTCTGAAACGTTCCGGTAAGTGTCCCTTATGTATTCCTCCCGGGTTACGGTTTCAATAACATTAGTTTCAACATTTATGGGATTACCTGAGATATAATGTTTGATATTTTGACCGTTCACCACCCTCGGATTTGTGCCTTCGAAGTTGTTGATTTTTATGGCACCGGAACGATAGACCTCCACGATGACGTAAGGACCTTCCCATTTAGAGAGGAGTTTTCCTGCAAAAAATCTTAAACGAGAGTTGTATGACAATACATAATCACCTACATTAAACTCACGTTTTTGTATCCTTTTGTCATGCCATCTTTTAACTTTTTCTTTAAATAGTTTGGCATTCTCATAAGCCTGGGTTCTCCATTCATCAAGTGAGCTAATGTCAAAAAGCCTCTTCTCACTGGCAAGTTTGAAATCATAATTGAGCTCTTTAATGGCCCAATATGCCTTATGTTCTAGTTCAAGAGGTAAGTGACATGCCTTTCCATAAACCATTTTATACGGAGACATACCCATAGGATTTTTGTATGCAGTTCTATAGGCCCATAATGCATCATCATGTTTCTTGGACCAATTCTTTCTAGATCTATTAATAGTCTTTTGCAAAATTAATTTAAGCTCTCTATTGCTTAGTTCTACTTGACCACTAGACTGTGGGTGATAAGGAGATGCAATTCTATGATTAACATCATACTTAGCAAGCATTTTACAAAAGGCACCATGAATAAAATGTGAACCACCATCATTCATTAAATATCTAGGGACTCCAAACCTCGGAAAAATAACTTCTTTAAGCATCTTAATATAGGTGTTATGATCAGCACTACTAGTTGGAATAGCTTCTACCCACTTAGTAACGTAATCAACGGCAACTAAAATATGTGTGTACCCATTAGAGGAAGGAAACGGTCCCATATAATCAAAACCCCAAATGGTTCAATTCATAGGCATTTCTTGACATCTACTAATATTACCAATTCTTTGACATTCATCACAAGACAAAACAAACTTACGAGCATCCTTGAAGAGAGTGGGCCAATAAAAACCGGATTGCAATACTTTCGGTGTCAAAACCGGCGGATCTCGGGTAGGGGGTCCCGAACTGTCCGTCTAAGGCGGATGGTAACATGAGGCAGGGGACATGATGTTTTACCCAGGTTCGAGCCCTCTTGATGGAGGTAAAACCCTACGTCCTGCTTGATTATTCTTGATAATATGAGTAGTACAAGAGTAGATCTACCATGAGATCAGAGAGGCTAAACCCTAGAAGCTATCCTATGGTATGATTGTCTGTTGTCCTACGGACTAAACCCTCCGGTTTATATAGACACCGGAGGAGGCTAGGGTTACACAAGGTCGGTTACAAAGGAGGAGATATGCATATCCGTATTTCCTAGCTTGCCTTCCACGCCAAGTAGAGTCCCATCCGGACACGGGACGAAGTCTTAAATCTTGTATCTTCATAGTCCAACAGTCCGACCAAAGGATATAGTCCGGCTGTCCGGAGACCCCCTAATCCGGGACTCCCTCAGTAGCCCCTGAACCAGGTTTCAATGACGATGAGTCCGACGCACAGTGTTGTCTTCGGCATTTCAAGGCGGGTTCCTCCTCCGAATACACCATGGAAGAGTTTGAATACAAGGATAGTGTCCGACCCTGCAAAATAAGTTCCACATACCACCGTAGAGAGAATAATATTTCCACAAATCTAATCTGCTGATGTACCCCATAGCGTGACATCACACCACAGCCAGGTCTTTATTCGAATCGTTTTTCACAACCTATCTCAGCGTGTTTCGCGAGGCGGTTTCCTTGTCACGTCTTGTTGAAGCAGAGATCGTGTCCCCTTATTACGGGATTCCCATCAATACGGACGTGGGTAACCCAACCGCGTCATCAATTACGGCGCTTGGGGGATAAGCGAGTTTTACCAGGCTAGTGGGGGCGCATAGTTTAGTCCGCCCTTATAAAGGGATAAGGGTTCACCTTTTTCTACCCACGCCTTCTTCCTCCTTGCTCATCCATTCTTGCGCACTCGAGCTCCAGCGCCCAAGTCCACGTCCTTCTCCTCAACTCTCTCCAAACATGTCCGGAGCGGGAGGCAAGTGGATGGTCTCCTCCGTCATGGAGGGACACATCAAAAAACTATGTGGGGCCGGATACTTAGCTGCAGATATCGTGCACCGGCTGCTAGCCGCGGGGCAGATCGTCCCTACCCCGGAACCTCACGAAAGGGTGGTTTTCCTCCCCCACTTCGTCCGCGGACTGGGGTTTCCCCTCCATCCATTCGTCCCTGGCTTTATGTTCTATTATGGGATGGACTTTCATGATCTGGCCCTGAATTTCATCCTCAACATCTCGGCGTTCATCGTTGTGTGCGAGGCTTTCCTCCGCATCCGGTGCCACTTCGGCCTGTGGCTAAAGACCTTCAATATCAAGCCGAAGGTAGTAGGCGGCCAACAAGCGGAATGCGGCAGAGCCATGGTGGGCAAAATGCCCAACGTTACGTGGCTCAAGGGCTCCTTCATGGAGACCATAAAGGGGTGGCAATCGGGGTGGTTCTACATCACCGAGCCGCGTGACACCAACTGGGTGGCGGCCCCCGAGTTTCGATCCGGAATCCCCACGTGGCTCACTTCCTGGAAGGAGAAGGGCCTGTCCTGGGGTTCATCGTGGAGCTGGACGGACTCCAGAAGTGTATCCGGAACATGATAAGCAAGAAACTTAAGCTTGTCAACATAGTCCAGGTCATGCTCTTCTGCTGGATCCTCACGTGTCAACAACGGGCTTTCAACTTATGGGAGTTCGACCCGACCCAGCACCAGACTCTACGCGAGCTCTTCGACACGATGCATAAGGACGTCTGGAAGGTGTTGTTCAAGGGCGCCAAGGTCCCTCCTTCTCTTATCGAGGACCACAGGCTAAGCGCGAAGCGCCCTGCGAATCCGGTAAGTTCTGTACATCTGGTAGGGTATTTATTTCCCGTAGCTTAACTGCGTGCGGGGTCTGAGCTCCCATGCCTTCGACAGGACTAGGTGGAGACATCGGATTAGATTAACTGTCCGGCCCCTCTGCCCGAAGACCCTGCAGACGCTCTCCTGACGGAGATGCGGACTCCAGCTCCTTATGAGGCGCCGGAGAAGACCAAGAAGAAGGCCAAGGGAACCCGAAAGGGTTCCCGGCGCCAGGTGGTATCGAACTCATCGTTCGATAACTCCAAGATGCATTCCTCCTGTGAAAACAAGGAGGAGGAAGATGAAGACTCTCCCCCTCCAGCCGGGGGAGACAAGAAAAGGAAGGCCGCCCCAACCGGGAAGGCCGAAGGGGCCAAGAAGGGAAGGACTCTCCTTCCGGACTGTTCCACCACCGTCGCCGACGGCGAATACGAGTGGTTACTCAGGACCAAGCCCCTGGCGAAGTCGTAAGTATTCGGATACTAGAGTAACTCATAGCATACTTTTATCGCACTGCTTCTCCTAACGTCAAATATGATCATGCAGTCCGCCCCGAGCCCGTATCGACATATCCTCATCGGACGGTTCCTTGGACTCGTCGGATATGGATAGTGATACACTTCCAACCGCCTCCTCTCCTCGCCCTACGGACGATGTCGAGGTACTGTCTCAAGGGGCACCGAGCTGGGGGGAGACAGTCCTGGAGGTGCCTCTAGGCGACCTTCCGGACTCCAGGCGCGAAGGGAGCAAGACTCCCAAGGGCTCCAAGTTCGGCCCCCAGCCGAACGCCGCGCCGGAACCTCCAGTGGTTCCAGACTCCGGTAGGCGGCCCCCTTCCAAGAGGGGCAAGCCGCCCGTGCCGGTGACCTCTGTCCAACCAGAGGCACCGGACAACCTGCTGGGAGCACTTCGCGGTGCTTCCATCGATGAAGAGCACCGCACTATTATGAGTGCGGTGATCAAGAAGGTTCAGTCCGCCAAGAGCGGACTAACTGAAGCCTGTGCCAGCCTTCTAACAGGCTTTGAGGTAAATATTTAAAATATAGGAAAATATTACCGCATAGATAGTAGCCCCTGATGCTCTATTTGGTGTTCACAAAGAAAAGCCGAATAGAGGATCAAATAATATCTACAGGAGTCTAATATAAGTATGTCTGTATGCGTATGCAGGCTTCACTGCTGACCTCTGCCGCACTGACTGCGGAGGTCGCTGCACTGAGGTAGAACCTCGAGCGGTCCGAGAAAGAGCTCGGTCTTGCCAAGAGGCAGCTCGAGGAGAACAAAGGTAAGTAATGCCTTGTCCATATATATATATATGTATGTATCTGGGCTATTTTGTTACCCTTCATGAACTGATGTGGTGTACAGGTTGGACTGACGAGGTTTTCTACTTGAACCGATCTTCCTGTGTGTACGACGGCGGAGACAGGGGATGCAACGTGGAGCTTCCGGGCGTTCTCCGGCGTTCGTCCCAGTCGCCGTGCGCTTCTCGTCGTTGTCACCTAATCGGCCCCGCCCCGTCGCATGTCGTCCTTGTCCCCGACCTCCAACCGCAGTCGTTGACTCCGGCCGTCTCAAGTCGTCCCTGGGCCTTCTCTGCAATGACAGTGAGCCCCGCATCCTCCCTCTCTCCTCGTGCTCTGCTTTGGTAGTCGTAGATCGTCGCCGACGTGATCGTGCGCCGGCCACGCCCGTTGACCCGTTCCCTGCGCTCACTACACCGTGCCCGTGCTCCTCTGGTCGCGCCCTGCGCGCACTCCCGCAGCCGGCTCGTCCAGCCCGCGCCCTCTGCCTGTCTCGCGTCGCCCCATCGTGCCTGCTCCGACCACACCCGCCTACACATGCGTGCAAACCCATGCCTTCTGCTGTTGTGCGCGCCTGCGACCGCCCTGCCGTGGCCCCTATTGCTTCCGCTGCTACTGCCAGTGCCACAGCCGCTGCTGTTAGACAGAGAATCCTGCTACTTCCTTTTTCAGTTAAGCTAAGTGTCGATTTATTCAGTTTCGTCAGAATAAGAATGCACCAGGAGTCGTTCTTGTACATGCTCATAGTCTATGTTTTCTGCATGTAGTAGCTAGTGTTGCAGTGTTTGTTCCCGTGTAATGGCGTGGCCGTTAGCTCAAACGTGTCCGGTAGACTAGGAATTGGTCGTTCGCCGAGGTGGTGTTTGGTGGCTGACTGAAGCCTACGATTTCTTGTAATCTGGTCAAATTTGCGCAATTAAGTTGTGTGTTTTTCAGTGTTGTTTTGAATTACTGCCGCCGTATTTGTAGTTGGACTGCTCAACGTCAAAGCTTGCAATTACTGTGAGTTGACATTGGAGCAAGTTTCTTGTACTGGCTGCCTACCCCCCATACCCTCTGCACTTTGAGTATAAAGGCCGAGCCCTCTGTCACTTTTGTTCCACCAGCTGCAACCAAAGAGAAAAGCCAGAATGGATCCTAAGTTGGGAGAGGTAACCCAGGAGGAGGGGGAAGCCGTCGACGCGAGGGCTGCAGCAGTGGAGCAGAGGAGGAGGAGGAGGCGGAGGCGCAAGCAGATGGCACAACCTGCTGCCAAGGAGGAAGTGGATGCAGTGTTCAACAGACTCCTTGCGCGCAAGGTGATGGATACCTGCAACTCCAATGAACTGGAGCTTCTTTTCCCAGAGGGCAGGGGAAGGAACCATGTTCAGATCATCAGTTGGGCTAGGGCTAGAGCAGCCACGGCTCCACATCCATCCACTAGGGCTAAATGGCGTCATTTCTTTGATCGTTATGATTGAAGTAGTGAATGTTATGTTTTTAAGATTTGTGTTGTGAGGGAGCAGATGTTTGAAATGAATAAATGAATTGAACTGTCTCCCCTCTGAATGTGTTGTTTTATCTGCATATGTTTTTGAAATGTGTAGTTTTTGAACTGATGTTTTATCTTAAGTTGAACTGATTTGTGGTCAAAAGCTGCATGGCTTGTATAATTTTTCCTATCTGTTTTTGCTCAAGAATAACTGCTTTATTTATATATTTCTTTATATTAGTACTTGATCAATTCTATAGTTGAACTGATGGGCATCCTTTGTTTTGACTGGTATATTTTTCATGTACATAGCTCGGAGAAGGAACTATACACTGATGATGTTTGTAGAACCCCCTTTTTTTGGTTTCTAGATTGCTGAACTTACATTCTATTAATGATAGTACTGAACTATTTTAGGTTGTCAATTACCAATCAAATTTTTTATTGTATAACATTTTTCCTATGTTTTGAGATGAATTTTGGATCACATTTTTTAAACAGTTAAATAATGATATTTCTAGTATTGTTTAGAATTAAAAGATTTTCATCTTTTGCTGCACAGTATTTTTTACTTGAACCTTATGAATTGTAGTAGTTGAACTTTTTATAATTTTGCTTCTGAAATTTTTATTTACAAATTCTACGTTTAATTTTCCAAAAAAAAAACATATGTATTTCTATTTTTTTAGTTATTATAGTTAAGATGTGTTTGAACTTTTTACATTTTTTGTTTTTGAACTCATTTCTTGTGAGTTTTTTTTAAATATCTGAATTTTTTTTGTCGTGTGTGATCGGCTGGAATTTTGTAATGGGGCGAAGTACTGAGTTGGGCCATCTGGCTGAGTCATTGTTTTCGGCCCAGATAGCTCTTCCGCGCGGCTGTGCAGCGCGGCGTGCGCATGCGCTATGGGTTTAGTCCCACCTTGCTAGTCGAGGGGGTTGTAGACCAGTTTATAAGCGCAGGCGAGGCACACCAGTCGAACTCCTCTGAAAACTTACCAGAGCTCTTATACATGGCGCTCTCTCTCTCTCTTTGACCTGTGGGCCCTGATCGGTGGGGCCCTGCGTTGTGCGGACTACTAGGGATTCGCCTATGGGCTCGAGTTCAAGTTATCTAGCAGCGTCAGGGCCTGGGCCTGTCCTTGGGCGGTCAATTTTTTGTTGTTTTTGTTCGAATGTAGTACTTGACTCCACCTGTAAATTGGACTGATACTTTTTATGATCGTTTTGGCGTCAATTTTTTTTAGAATCTAGTACTTGATTCCACCAGTAAATTGGACTGATACTTTTTTGTTCTAGTTCTTGTGAGTTTTTTTCTAGGAACGAGCCATAGCAGGCGACGACGCGGTGTGCCGCGGCGTCGCATGCGGAGGCGAGTCCGTAACATGACTTGCCCCCATTATCTATCTTAGGGGTGTGTGGGTGCGTGTGGGGGGGGACAGAATAACCGCACTGCCCCTCGGTGCATAGTTGTACTGACACATCTTCCTTGTATGGACTTGCCCCCATTATCTATCTTTTTTAGGGGGTGTGTGGGTGCGTGTGGGGGGGAGGACAGAATAACCGCACTGCGCCTGTCAAACGAGCGCACTGCCGCGTTAGCGCGAGGCCGAGCCGGGGGGGAGGGGGGTCGGGACCCCCCTCCCCCATCCCGGCGAGGCCGAGCCAGGAACGAGCCGTAGCAGGCAACGACGCGGCGTGCCGCGGCGTCGCATGCGGATGCGAGTCCGTAACATGACTTGCCCCCATTATCTATCTTAGGGGTGTGTGGGTGCGTGTGTGTGTGGGGGGGACAGAATAACCGCACTGCCCCTCGGTGCATAGTTGTACTGACACATCTTCCTTGTATGGACTTGCCCCCATTATCTATCTTTTTTAGGGGGTGTGTGGGTGCGTGTGGGGGAGGGAACAGAATAACCGCACTGCGCCTGTCAAACGAGCGCACTACCGCGTTAGCGCGAGGCCGAGTCGGGGGGGGGGGGGGAGGGGGGTCGGGACCCCCCTCCCCCATCCCGGCGAGGCCGAGCCAGGAACAAGCCATAGCAGGCGACGACGTGGCATGCCGCGGCGTCGCATGCGGAGGCGAGTCCGTAACATGACTTGCCCCCATTATCTATCTTAGGGGTGTGTGGGTGCGTGTGTGTGTGTGGGGGGGGGGGAACAGAATAACGCACTCCCCTCGGTGCATAGTTGTACTGACACATCTTCCTTGTATGGCCTTGCCCCCATTATCTATCTTTTTAGGGGGGTGTGGGTGCGTGTGTGTGTGGGGGGGGGGATAACCGCACTACGCCTGTCAAACGAGCGCACTGCCGCGTTAGCGCGAGGCCGAGCCGGGGGGGGGAGGGGGGGTCGAGACCCCCCTCCCCCATCCCAGCGAGGCCGAGCCAGGAACGAGCTGTAGCAGGCGACGACGCGGCGTGCCGCGGCGTCGCATGCAGAGGCGAGTCCGTAAGATGACTTGCCCCCGCACCGTATCGCACGGAGGGGCATAGTTGGATCGACGCATCATCCTTGTATGGACTTGCTCACGCATCGCAGTGCACCGGGGGGCATAGTATTTGCGCCCGTTATCTTATCTTTATTTTTTGGTTGAAAAACTAGCACCGTTATGAATTATTATTTCATTTGTACTTTTTGATAATTTTTATTGTACTGTTGTGAGTTATTATCTGTACTTTAGTTGTTTGTTTTCTCCCTCTATATTAATTTTTTATTGTATTTATTTTTTTATTGTTTTTAATTTTTGCTATTATTTTTGGTAACTGCCCAGAGATAGTGGGCTTCGCCACGGTTCTGGGCTTTAGCCATCGGTTTTCTCCCACTCACCTTTTAACCTCCGCTCTCCCCCGTTCCGCTCCACTCCCCTCTCCAAATTGATTCCTTCTTCGTTCCCCTCTTCTTGCAGAGAAGTTGCTTCTCCTGTTTCGCCGCGGGAGCATCGGCCGGCGGGTGGAACCCCAGGATTGGAGGTCTGGGTGCTCTGTTTGATCCTTTTGCTGTGCGATTGACTTCCCCTGCGTCCTCTTATGTACAGATTTTCCCTCTATTTCTTAGCTCTTGCTCTCTTTGCTGTTTCAGGCTGGATTCGCTAGGGTTCCTTTGCTCTTGAACGAGTGGTTGGCGACAGTGATATTAGATTCCGTGGCGGATTTTGTGTTTGCTTGTAAGAGTTTTGGTTTGTTTGGCATGCTTCTTTTTCTGAAATAGGTCAGAGCCCTAATTTTTGTTCATGTGTCTTGCAGATCTGGTTTGGCAGATTTTAGGTCTGTAGATCTCAATGGGTACATCATCCAGTCCGGACAAGTTTAATGCAGGTGATTTTTCCTTGTAATTTGGATGATGTTTTAACAGATCTGTTTTTTAGGATGTATAGGTGTGGTCGTATCGACTTTATAAGTTGTATGTTTTTTCATAGCTATTAAATTTGCCCTGGATTGTGTGGTGTGTATAGGTTTGGTGGTTGAGGTGACCTGCAAACATGTTGTAGTACTGATCACCTTCTGTAGTTTGAACTGTTGTCCTGGCATTTGAATAGGTTGTAGTAGTCAGAGAAGAACTGGTATGATGTTGAAAGAGTTTTCATTCTTAAGTTTTGTTGCGTCAGTGGTGGGTTCATATTGTTTTATTGGGTGTACTTGTAGTGTTCATATAGTTGAACTGAATGCTTGTTCATGTACTTTTTTGCTAATTATGATGTTGTTGCAGATGTTGGAGTGCCGGTGCCTCCTGATTCTGAAAAATCAGAACGCTTTCAAGATCTTGTGAATGTTATTTTTGAGACACCAAATCCGTTAGAAGAACTTGCGGATGTTGCTGGTGTTTCCCTTATATTTGCTATTTTTTTATCAGCCTTGAATACATTAATATGCTTAGCTACATCAGTTGTTCCTTTTGTTTGTGTCTGATGCTATGCTCTTTATTTATCTTGTCTCTGCAATGTTGATTTTGTTTTGATCTTATACGTGCATGCTTATGTTTGTTGGTTTATGCAGTTAATGACAGCCATGGTGCTGCTGAGGACATTGCTGATGTTGTCAAGGATATAAATGATGGAATGTATTCTCTTAACGTTGATGATGTTGATGGCAGCTTGCAGTTGTCTGTTACTCAGTCACAGAGTGTTGATGGCACTAAGCCTGTTACTCAGGCTGAGGATGTTCCTATGCAGTTACAGCTCGAGGATGAAAGGATAAGAAAGAAGAAGTGTGATTTCCAGAGGAGAAAGGAGTTGGAACGGCGTCAAAAGGCTGCCTGTGTTCAACGAAGTGATCGGGATGTTGCTCAAGCTCCTGAAGGCGTAGATGATGAAGTTGGTGACACGGCCTTTTCAACTGTTGATGCTGGATCTCATGGAAGTGACATGCCTGTGAAGACAAACCTATTGCAAACTCGTTTGACGCAAGTGTTTACTCGTGATGCAGTTAAGGAGAAGAAAGCTGTTTTGAAGAGGAAGATGTTAGATCGAAATCCTGATGGCACACATAGGCGTAGTCCACGTGTGAAAGCTGGTTCCCAACCTGGTAATAGCAAAGCTGATGGGTATAGTGCTGCTGTGAAGATTGGTCCAAGCAAACTTGGTGGCTCCCCTGTTCATCGTAGTCCACAGGTTTTCACAAACAAGAAGCCTTCTTCTTCTCCTATTCGAGAGCGCTCTTTGTTGAAAGAAAATAATAAGCGTAAAGTTCATCCTGCGAAGGTGAACAAAGGTGTGAAGAAGCGTGCTCGTGTCGAAGCTGAAGATATTGTATCTGAAGAAGATGATATCGAAGTTGATTCTGAAGATGAATTTGCAGTGGTACGTCTTTTGTACTGTATGTGACTGACTAGTTGTACATGCAATTATTTAATTGTGTCTGGGCTTTTATGCTGGCCAGGGGAGGCTGGTCATTGTTTGCATCAATCGAGGGTGGTACTTATGTTGTTTCAATAGTTGAACTTGTGCAATCTTTTCTTTTTTTCTACTTGCCTTCATATGCTTGTTTTGTTTTTTATATTCATTTATATAAGGTGTGGCTTCTTTATTTTCATTTTACAGCCTGTTAGCGTTATGAGTCCGGTCAAGCCGGTGGGACGCAATGCCGGAAAAGTTGCCTTGGATGAAGGTCACCAACGGAAATTGAACTTGACTATGCGATGTTCGTTGGGAGAGGTTGAAGCTTGTGCTAAATTGCTTGAGAGTCGGCATGTGGCTAGGGTTCGTGCAACTGGTTTTGGTTCTATCTTCAATTGGAGGGTGAAGTCTAACATTTCCCGCCCTCTGATGGGAGTTTTGTACCTGAGGATTGATCCTGATACGATGACTCTTGACATGGGTGAGGCTAATAAGAAGCTTCGCATCACTAGCGATGGTATACAACAATTATTTGGGTTCCCTCGTGGTGGTCGTTCTCCGCCAAGGCCGTCAGAGGATGGATATGACGACGCTCTGATGAAGTTAAGATCGGAGCTTGACATTAGCAGGAACATAGATATCAAGACAAAGGATTTGAGGAATAAGCTCAAGGTGCTCGTCAAGGATCCTAGCAAAGATGACCTTGCTCTGAAAGTGTTCTTCATTATTGTGTTTATGAAGGTTGTGTTTCCTGGTGCCGCCCCGCGTGTTTCCAGAGAGGCAACAATGTTTGAGGGTCTTGTCTTTGAGGACATGGCTAATATGGATTATTGTCAGCTGATGGTTGATGAGCTTAGAAGGGCTGTTGTCAGGTACCAAGATGGTGTTATGATGGGGAAGGCAATCACAGGCTATGCTATAGGGCCTGTACTAATGTACCTTGACTGCCTTATCCGTGGCAAGACTACGGAGCCTGACATGCGAGTCCCCCGCATATGTTTCATGGATCTTATCAAGCTTTCTGATCTGGTTGATGCAGATTTGATAAAAAAGGCAATGCAGATCCAAAGACTTGGGTGTTTGGGAAGCTTCTGGTGAGTTTTTATTTCTTTCGTGTCTTGCAGACCTTTTTTTATTTAGGTATAGCTTTTTTCTGCTGGAGTGAACATGTGTCCCGCAGAGTACTGTTGTTTCTTAATCTTTGTGAGGTTTAGGTACGATTTTTAGTACTGTTGTTTCATGTGTGGTTGAACTGAATATCTTTGCTAAATTGTCATGTCGGTAAATACTAATAAATTGGCACCGACAGCTAAAGATTGATAGTCCTGTTGATTTAAATTTGTTAATATCATGTTTTTATTTTTCCCTTGTGTGTTGCATTGCTTAATTAACTATTTTTTCCCTTGTTTTGTAGTGGAAAACTCAAGAGGAGGTTGTTTTTTTCCGGCAGTATAAACGGCCAGTCCTGGAGATGCCGTCGTCTCAGGTTCCCAAGTCTTCATCTCTGCACGATGAGTTGAGAGGTGATCGTGGTGTTGAGGGTGCTGGTTATGTTCCCCTGGCCCTAGTAATGCTAGTACTTCGCAGAGACATGGTTTTGGTATTGATGTTGCTGTTTCTGCGTTGGAGCACGCTGAGGATATTTTTAGAAATGTGTGTTCTGAGCTGCAAAAGGTCCCAAGGACAGTTGAGCGTATGAGCTGTATTAGTGGTATCCTTCCTGAAGGTCATCAATTTAACGCTGAGGAAACAGTGGACTATATCGAGATGGAGAGAATTTTAATTGGTGATATGCGTGACGGTGCTGCTGATCTAGTTCAGAGCTCGGTTCGTCTGTTCAACAACATGAAGCATTTCAAAAGTATGCAAGACTCTTGCTGCAAGCCATATGAAGAAAGTGCAAAAGTTGTTATCAGGCAGATTGAGCAGGATGAGGCTGCTGCTGTCGGATTTCGGGTTCCGGCAGACCCTTGAGGTTCAAACACTGGGGTGCGCGCGGAGATTTCGCCTCCTACCTACCTGCACTCCTCCGCCTTGTTAGGATCTAAACTAAGGAAAGAACAGCACAAGAGACGCAAGGTTTATACTGGTTCGGGCCACCGTTATGGTGTAATACCCTACTCCAGTGTCTGGTGTGGTGGATTACCTCTTGGGCTGATGATGATGAACAATACAAGGAAGAACAGCCTCGCGAGGGTCTGTTCTTGGCTGGGGCGATGAACTGCTGGGAGGAGCTCAGTCACCCTTCTCTCTCTCTCTACCTGATCTTCTCTATCCTTCCAACCCCCCGGCCCTCTTTGCTCTGTGGGTGGCTGGTCCTATTTATAGAGGCCCTGGTCCTCTTCCCAAATATCGAGCGGGAAGGGAGCCAACAATGGCGGGCTAATTTGAAGGGGGACAACTAGTATCAGCTATCCTGACAAAAGTAGTCTTCGCCTACGCAAAGCTCTGGTGATGACGCCGTCTTGGGCTCCACGGTGACCTCCATCTCGTAGTCCTCCTGGTCTTGGTCTCGTTGCACCGAAATGGCAACCTTTGCCTGATGCCTCGGTACTCCGCGGCTGCGCTTGCCCCCTTTGCACCAAAGAGGAAGGGAGGACACTGCGCGGGCTGGCACCCGCCTGGCGCCCCCGGTCGTCATGGCTTGCGTCACGGGCACCTCGTGAGGTACCCCGCCTTGATCTCTCCGCCTCCTCGTGAGCCAGCCTGATGAGGCCGCGCCTGAGGAAGCTCCGCATCGTTCGCGCCGTGAGGCTTGGCCCCTCACGAGGGTCTTGGGTTTGTGTTGGTGAAGATGGGCTGCGCTGGGCCCCCCTTTGAGCCACGCCGCAGGCCGCAGGCAGGCAAGTCTGGGGACCCCCGTTTCCAGAATGCCGACAGTAGCCCCCGGGCCCAAGGCGCGCCCGGACTTGGCCGTGCAGGGAGGCGGAAGGGCAAGAGCGAAGCGCCGCGGGCCCTAACAGCCTGCGGCCTTGGGCGCCGCGTGGCGGTTGATTGGACGTGGGCGCCTCCACTTCCCCATGGCGCCTCGGCAACTGCACGGATTGGACAAGTCCCTGCATGCAAAGTGGGTCATGATTACCTGCAATCATGGAGGTAGGAGGTTGGCCTTCGCCGGCCATAAGTACGGAACAGCGTGCGCCCTTCCAGTTCATCCCCCCTTGCTTCTCCTTTCTCTTCATGGCCCCGTTGAGGAGGTTCTCGGCCGCAGAGAAGGGGAAGGCTCGCCAGGTTGAGCTCGCCTCTACCCCACCCAAGCGCAGCCGAGGGCGCCCTCGCAAACATCCTGTGGCCACCATGGTGGCTCCCCGCGGCCGTGGGGGCGATCTTCAACACAGCGACGGGTGGATTGCTGCGGCCGGGGGGCACGCTCCGGCTGCGCGTCCCCCTAGGCCGCGCTTTCGCGCTGCTGAAGTGCTGCCGGAGTTCGTCGTGTGGTCGGCGGGGCCGACTAGCACCCGGCTTCCACTTCCTTGCTTCCTCCTTGGCGAGCTCCCGGCCGGCGCTCCGGGCGGCCTCTGGCTCTAGGCCGACGGCTGCTGCAGCCGGGCCTCATGGGTCTCACTGGAGGTCTCCGCGGCCGGGAGCCTGTCCCTGGCCCACGGTTGGCAGACGTTTGCCCGTGCGCGTGGCCTGAGCCGTCAGTGCACCCTACACTTCAAGTTCGACAGCGATGCCACCCTCTACGTGAGGGTGTTTGGGGAAGATGGTCACCGCGCAGGGTGTTGTCCCGAGGGTGACGACCGTGGCTGGGAACCCAGCTCCGGCGATGATGGAGAGGGCAGCGCTCGCGCGGCCGGCGGCGCTCAGGGTTCCTCAAGCTTCTCCGGTTCTTCTTCAGGCGGCGACTCTTCTAGCGGTGGCCGCGGTCAGCCTCCACACCGTCATATCTGCTTGGGAGGTGGCAACGTGTCCGCCCGCCGTCGCGCCCTGGTGAAGCGCGAGAGGGAGTCCGCCTGAGCTCCGGAGGCAGCTCGGGCCTCCCCTGCGGGCCGGTGTGTGGCGAGCTGCACCAGATTTGTTCTTTCTTTTCCTTTTTCCTGCATAACAAAGACAGTAGTGTGGAGCCCCGCGGGGGCGTGTTTGGGTTATTGCTGTTAATCATCGTTTTGCCTTCGTTATCGTACCTTCCGGCTACGTGCCCGAGCGTGGATAGTTCCCGGCCCCGACCGTGGGGGGCGACCGACCCAGGCCCTTTGTTTGTGTCGCGGTGCCCGTGGGACACGGACTGGAGGTGTGCTCCTGTAATGGGCCCAGGTCGCGAACTCTTTGAATGACTAGGATAGGAACACTCGCGAGGGCGCTCAGCTGCCCCCCTCGCGAGGCCTTGCACAAGAGAAATCGAGGCAGGAGAGTGAAAAGTCGAAGAACCACAAGCCAGAGACGGCAACAACTTCAATAAAACTTCAAAAGAGAAGGAACAAGCCAACTGCGGAAAGCAAATGAAAAGCCGCGTCCGGCACCTAATCTAGTCTTTGACGTCTTCTCACTAGCGCGGAGCTAAGTGTTGCCACTGGGCGTGGGAGGGAGCCCCAGGGCCTGAGGCCAGCGGTCCTGAGACTCCGGGGCGTGTACAGCCCCAACTCATTATTACGTGAGAGTGTCACGGGCGGCGAGCTTCATAGGCGCTGGCCTTCTTCACAGGCTCTGGGCCTTTTCCAAAACGTGATAGCTTCACAGGCATTCGCCTTCTTCACAGGCTCTGGGCCTTTTCCAAAATGCGATAGCTTCACAGGCATTCGCCTTCTTCACAGGCTCTGGGCCTTTTCCAAAACGTGATAGCTTCACAGGCATTTGCCTTCTTCACAGGCTGTGGGCCTTTTCCAAAACGCGATAGCTTCACAGGCATTCGCCTTCTTCACAGGCTCTGGGCCTTCTCCAAAATGCGATAGCTTCACAGGCATTCGCCTTCTTCACAGGCTCTGGGCCTTCTCCAAAACGCGATAGCTTCACAGGTATTCGCCTTCTTCACAGGCTCTGGGCCTTCTCCAAAACGCGATAGCTTCACAGGCATTCGCCTTCTTCACAAGCTCTGGGCCTTCTCCAAAACGCGATAGCTTCACAGGCATTCGCCTTCTTCACAGGCGCTGGGCCTTTTCCAAAACGCGATAGCTTCACAGGCATTCGCCTTCTTCACAGGCTCTGGGCCTTTTCAGGGGTAGAACTTCCGGAGGTGCTGGATGTTCCATGCATTCTGGACTGGCACCCCCTCCCGAGTCTCCAAGCGCATGGAGCCGGGCCTGGAAACATGAACAACTTTGAACGGGCCCTCCCACATGGGAGAGAGCTTGTGCAGCCCCTCCCTGGAGAGAATCCGCCTGAGCACGAGGTCTCCTACCTCGAGAGTTCTGGGGCGTATGTTGCGGTAGTGATATCGCCGCAGTGCTTGTTGGTACCTCGCCGCTCGTAGCACGGCTTCTCGGCGATGTTCCTCCCCCAGCACGAGGTCCATCCCCCGCATGGCGTCCTGCTGCGCCTCGTCAAATGCCAGGACCCGCGCGGAGCGACGTCTGACCTCGTGAGGGAGGACCGCTTCGGCTCCGTAGACCAGGAAGAACGGGGTCTCTCTAGTCGGCTTGGTCGCGGTTGTGCGGATGGACCTCAACACGGATTGAAGCTCGTCGTACCAACCTCTGCCGTAGGCCTCCAGCTTCTTCTTGAACGTCCTGGTCTTGAGGCCCCTCAGGACCTCCGCATTGGCTCGCTCGGCCTGGCCGTTGCTTCGGGGGTGCACCACCGAAGCGTAGCATATCTGCGTTCCAAGGTTAGCACAGTATGTTTTGAAGAGGTTACTGGTGAACTGTGAACCGTTGTCCGTGATGATGCGATTCGGCACCCCGAACCGGCTCACGATGCCCTTGATGAACTTGACCGCGGAACCCGCGGGAATGGTGCGGACCGCCCCTACTTCAGCCCACTTGGTGAACTTGTCCACGGTGACGTAGAGGTAGCGGTAGCCCCCGGGCACCCGAGGAAACGGGCCCTAGATGTCCAGCCCCCAGACTGCGAATGGCAACGAAAGGGGTATAGTCTGCAAGCCTCCTGCTAGCTGATGGATCTGCTTGGCGTGGAACTGGCAGGCCTCACAAGCTTTCACTAGTTCGACGGCGTCATTGAGCGCGGTGGGCCAATAAAACCCACTGCGGAACGCCTTGCCGACGAGGGTCCGTGATGACGAATGATGTCCACAGTCTCCACCATGTATATCTTCCAACAGTTCCTTCCCTTGCTCCCTGGAGATACATCGCAGGGATACATCGTTTGGCCGCTTCCGGTAGAGCTCTCCATCCTTGATGCAAAATGCCGTGGCCTGGCGTGCCACTCGCTCCGCTTCCTCCTCCTTCTCCGGCAGGGTCCCTTGCGTTAGGTAACTCCGGAGCTCCGCGATCCAACATCCCTCCCGAGGTTCTATCGTCAGGAGCAGGCGTGCTCCTGAGGCTGGGCCACAGGCCGGAGCCCCTGAGGCAGGTGGCTGGGGGAGCTCCTCCCGGGGCTGAGCCATGTTCGATAATGACGGCAGGGCTGATGGCTTGAAGAGCCGCTCCTCGAAAACGCCAGGCTCTTGAGGTAACCGCCTGGATGCCTGTTTGGCGATGTCGTCGGCCTCCTGATTGGTGCCACGGGGCACATGCTGCAACTCCAACCCCCAGAACTGCTTCTCCATCTTGCGGACCTCTGCTAGGTAGGCTTCCATGTGCTCATCCTTCGGCTTGTACACCTTGTTGGAGAAATTGACAAGGAGATGCGAATCGCCCTTGATGGTGAGGCGTTTCACCCCCAGGGCAGCCGCGGCCTTCAAGCCCGCTATTAAACCATCATACTCCTCTATGTTGTTGGAGACCTTCTCACCTTGCTGGAAATAGAGCTGCACGACGTAATAGAGCTTGTCCTGAGCGGGCGATATAAGCACCGCCCCAGCCCTAGCGCCATGCCTGGAGAACGCCCCATCGATGTACATGACCCAGCCTTCTGGCGCCTCGCTTCCTGGGGACAGGGACCGATCCTCGTCGGCCTTGAGGCCTGGCGCCTCCGTCCATTCTGCCACAAAATCCGCCAACGCTGCTCCCTTGATGACTCTGGTCATGCTGAATTCGAGCTGAAACGCTTGCAGTTCTATGTTCCACTCAGCGACCCTTCCAGCTGAATTAGGGCTCCTGAGCACTCTCTCCAAGGGGTATGACGAGACGACCTTGATGGGGTGACCCTGAAAATAGTGCCGCAGCTTGCGCGAGGCCACCAGTAGCGCGAGGAGGAGTTTCTGAGGCATGGGGTACCGTGCCCTTGCATCCCGCAACACCGTGCTGACGAAGTACACTGGGTGCTCAACGAGGTGGAGTGCGTCAGTGCTGGTGGCTCCCTTCGGAGACCGTGGCGCCTCTTGAGGTAATGAGGCCTCCTGAGACTGGCCATCTGGAAGAGGGGCCTCTTCCGCCTCCGGTGCGCCCCTCTGCGGCGGCTGATCCTCCTCAGCCGCGGTGGCAGTCTCTGTAGGCCTTCCTTGTCCCTGTTCTACCTTGTCTCGGGCTGCTGCCGCGGTTTTGATTCGGCGCTCCTCTCTGACTGCCACCAAGGCTGCGCTGGCGGAGTAGGGAGTGGCGGCGAGGTAAAGCACCAGGGGCTCTTGAGGGCGTGGAGCCACCATGACCGGTGGGCTGGTCAGGTATCTCTTGAGATCCTGGAACGCCTTGTCGGCCTCTTCAGTCCACTCGAAGGGCCCCTTTTCCCTCATTAGCTGGAAGAAGGGTAGTGCTCGTTCCCCCAACTTGGAGATGAAGCGCCCTAGCGCGGTCACGCGCCCCGTGAGCTTCTGCATTTCTCTGAGGGTCTTTGGCGGGCTCATGTCTTCCACCGCCTTGACCTTCTCTGGGTTAGACTCGATGCCTCGGTGGGACACGAGGAAACCCAAGAGCTTTCCCAAGGGAACTCCGAAGACACACTTCTCTGGGTTGAGCCGTAGGTTCACTGCGTTGAGGCTCGCGAAGGTTTCCTCCAAGTCTTGTATCAAGGTCCCGGCCTCCCGAGACTTTACCACATGTCATCGACGTAGGCTTCAACATTCATCCCGAGCTGTGGGCCCAAGGTGATGTGCATCAGCCGCTGGAAGGTCGCCCCTGCGTTACGCAGCCCGAATGGCATGCATGTGTAGCAGTACACCCCACACGGGGTTAGGAAGGTTGTCTTCTCGATGTCTTCTACCGCCATATTGATCTGGTGATACCCAGAGAAGGCATCCAAGAAGCATAATAGGTCGCATTCCGCAGTGGAATCGACGATCTGGTCGATGCGGGGGAGTGGAAACGGATCTTGCGGGCATGCTTTGTTGAGATTGGTGAAGTCGACAGACATGCGCTCCTTCCCTTCCTTCTTTGGCACAACGACAGGGTTGGCCAACCAATCCGGGTATCGGACCTCGCGAATGACCCCAGCGGCTTCTAATTTGCGGGTCTCTTGGGCGATGAAGGCCTGCTTTTCTGTGGACTGCCGCCTGGCTTTCTGCTTCACAGGGCGCACGTTGGGGCACACGTTGAGGTGATGCTCGATTACACTCCTGGGGATCCCTGCCAACTGGTCAGGCTCCCAAGCGAATACCTTCTTCTTTGCGCGCAGGAACCCGACCAGGGCCTTCTCCTGCTCGGGTTTGAGGTGGGCGCCTATGGTGAAAGTGGCGTTGGTGGATCCGTCCTCATCGACGGGTATCTGCTTGGTTTCTGCCTTGTCTTGGGTGAACAACTGTTTCTTCTTGGCGGGTGCAGCCCCCTTGGGCCCGGGGGTCTCCAAGTCAGCGGGCTGCGCCGACGCCGCCGTCTTGAAGGCGAGCTTTAGCACCCGTAGCGCGTCCCCGGTGTCCCCGTGCATAGTGAGGACACCGCTGCTCCCAGGCATCTTCATGAGGTTGTACACCGGGTGCGTCGCGGCCATGAACTGGGCCAGCACTGGGTAGCCGAGGATGGCGTTGTAGGGGAGGCCGATGGGGGCGATGTCGAAGTCGACCAGCTCCGTGCGGAAGTTGTCGTAGGTGCCGAAGGTCACTGGGAGCCGGATCTGTCCCAAGGAGCTGGACGACTTGCCCCCAACGCCTGAGAAGGGCTGGCTGGGTTGCAGCCATTCCAGGGGTATGCAGAGGAGGTTGAAGGCCTCGACCGAGAGCATGCTGAGGCCCGCGCCACCATCAATGAGGGTTCTGGTGATGGCCACCTGGCAGATGGTGGGGGTGCACAGCATGGGGAGCGCACCCAAGCAGGCCGAGTTGGAGGGGTGGTCCTCTGAGCTGAAGGTCAGGCCGGCCTCGGGCGCCGCCCGGTCCAGGGGAGCCCCCTGCCGCGTGGAAGCGGCGCTGACCCGGCGGATGAACGGCTTGACGTGGTGACTTGTAGGCGGTGCCTGCGAGCCGCCCAAGAGGGCTGCGACGACCGGGGGTGTTGGGGCAGCGCGATGGGCGGGGGAGAGGTTGCGGGGCTCCATGGGCGCGCGGAGCGCGCGGGACGAAGAACCAGCTGGGGTGAGCGAGGGAGTTGCGGTGCGGCCGTCTTGCCGCACGGACGGATGCTGGGACGATGCTTGCTGCTCGTCCCCCGCCGGGCCGGTGGCGGTGTTGACGGCAGGTGATGGGGAACGGCGAGGACGCCCGCCGACTGGGGCCGTCTGGGCGACGCGGGAAGCGAGCGCGGCCCGGCGCTCAGCGCGGGCCTGACGAGCGTCAGACATGGGCGTGATGGTCGGAGGAGAACGGGGTGGTGGAAGACAAATCCCGGCGCACCCCTACCTGGCGCGCCAAATGTCGGATTTCGGGTTCCGGCAGACCCTTGAGGTTCGAACACTGGGGTGCGCACGGAGATTTCGCCTCCTACCTACCTGCACTCCTCCGCCTTGTTAGGATCTAAACTAAGGAAAGAACAACACAAGAGACGCAAGGTTTATACTGGTTCGGGCCACCGTTGTGGTGTGATACCCTACTCCAGTGTGTGGTGTGGTGGATTGCCTCTTGGGCTGATGATGATGAACAATACAAGGAATAACAACCTCGCGAGGGTCTTTTCTTGGCTGGGGCGATGAACTGCTGGGAGGAGCTCAGTCACCCTTCTCTCTCTCTCTCTCTCTACCCGATCTTCTCTATCCTTCCAACCCCCCAGCCCTCTTTGCTCTGTGGGTGGCTGGTCCTGTTTATAGAGGCCCTGGTCCTCTTCCCAAATATCGAGCGGGAAGGGAGCCAACAATGGCGGGCTAATTTGAAGGGGGACAGCTAGTATCAGCTATCCTGACAAAAGTACTGTTCGCCTGCGCAAAGCTCTGGTGATGACGCCGTCTTGGGCTCCACGGTGACCTCCGTCTCGTAGTCCTCCTGGTCTTGGTCTCGTTGCACCGAAACGGCAACCTTTGCCTGATGCCTCGGTACTCCGCGGCTGCGCTTGCCCCCTTTGCACCAAAGAGGAAGGGAGGACACTGCGCGGGCTGGCAGCCGCCTGGCGCCCCCGGTCGTCATGGCTTGCGTCACGGGCACCTCGTGAGGTACCCCGCCTTGATCTCTCCGCCTCCTCGTGAGCCAGCCTGACGAGGCCGCGCCCGAGGAAGCTCCGCGTCGTCCGCCCCGTGAGGCTTGGCCCCTCGCGAGGGTCTTGGGTTTGTGTTGGTGAAGATGGGCCGCGTTGGGCCCCCCTTTGAGCCACGCCGCAGGCAGGCAAGTCTGGGGACCCCCGTTCCCAGAACGCGGACAGCTGCCACCGACAACAGGGCTGGTGATGGTACTGAGGCTAATGTTCCCGATCATGAAACGAATGATGTTGGCTTGGAGCGTGCTGTTGATGATGTGAGTGAGTCTTCGGTGTTTGCAATTTTTACTATGTTGTTCCGCTGTCAGTATTGTAGTTGAACTTTCTCATCTTTATCTGTTTATTAATTTTTCTTCCATGCAGATTGAGCAGGATGAGGTTGCCGCCACAGACAGCAGGGCTGATGATGGTACTGAGGTTAATGTTTCTGATCACCATACGAATGATGTTGGCTTGGAGCAGCCTGTTGTTGATGTGAGTCAGTCCTCTGTGTTTGTATGCTTTTACTATGTTGTTCTGCTGTTAGTATTGTAGTTGAACTTCCTGATCTTCATCTGTTTATTAATTTTTTGCTTTGATGCAGGAGACCAGTCATAATGTTGACGCTGTTGTTGACCGTGGAGTTAATGGTTATTTTTTGTGTTTTAATGTGTTTATTCATATTTCTTGAATTTTCATGTGCACCAATGTGGTTTAATTCCTTGTGTTTATTGTTGCTAATAATAGCATTGTTTTTTGTTTTCATTACATATGAAATCAGGGTGCTGTTGTTGGCGACGAGCCTTGTTCGCCTGTTGGTGATGTTGCTTTTAATGTTAGCAACAACAAGATCGATGATGCTTCTGTGAATGCTTCTAAGGTTTTGTTTTTCTGTGCACCTCTCGCTAGCTTGTTTTTGATTATTAGTTTTGCTCATATTATTCACTTTTTCTGAATTTTTATTTCTTCAGATGATTGATGTTGATTGTGAGGCTGTTGTTAGTGGTGGAGATGATGCTCATGGTGTTCCATTGAGTAGTGGGTGCGATGTTGGTGCCAAAGTTGCTGATGAGGATTTTGGTGCTGCTAGCATACTTGATGGCAAACCGTCTGGTGTTGGTATTGCTGGGAATGAAAATCTTTCTGATTTTGAAGATTTGCCGCCGGAAAATTTCCCGCATGGAGGGCTTGATTATGGTGATGCATTGCAAGATGCTTCTAGCATGGAGGAGGTGCCATCCGAGGATGATGATTTACTTCTGTCGATTTCTTTTGGCCCCTTGACGCAGGAGGCGCTCATGTCGTCCCAGGATTTTCTTTCCACAGACCCTGAAAGCGCAGCGATATTGGTGTCCTCTCAGGATGTGCCTGTGCCATCATCAAACTCTGAAACTGGAGGCATATTGGTCTCATCGCAGGAACTACCGTCGTCGTCAAACACTGATAGTGCAGGTAAGGACTTGTAAATGAGGCGTACTTCTCAATTTTGGCATTTTGGGCATGTTCACTTGCAGTGCTTGAACTTATTATTTTTCTTCTTTTTATGCAAGCAGAAAGTGGAAATGTTGTTAAGGTTGATATGTTTTTCTTCGCTGTTACGAGGTTGCGCACGAACCGTGCAAAACGGTTAGTTTGGGATTTTACCCGTATCATTTTCGTATCCTTTTCTTTCTCTCATATGACTATTATTCTTATTGCAGTAGTTTTAATTCGTGTAATTTTTTGTGCTTTCTTAGTGACAAGCCGATGTTTCAAAATAAAGAGTGTGATGCCAGTGTTGGTTCTATTGCTAAAGCGTTTGTCCCCATGGGCATGCTCAACTCAGACTGTGTTGACGTTGTTTTATATTCTCTACGTCAGAAGTACTGAGACACTGACAAGTTGATAGTTCCCAGATGGGTGATGGTGAGTATTTTGCTTTTGTAGACAGGATGATAACTTGTTTTTGCCAATTTTCTAACTGTTGTTGTTCTTTTTGTACAATAGACCAAGATCCGTAATGGAAATATTGATTCCAATGTGCTAAATTGGTTTACGAGATCGTGCGCTGATGGTTTTGACCAAGTAGGTGAACTTGTACTTTTTGTACTCATGAACTAGAACTGTCATGTTTTTCTCGCAAGTTTGGGAGGTGGTTGAAAGAACTTGAGCAGCCTGCTTTTTAGCCATGCACTTATGAATGATGTGTGCTTCTTTTGTGTGAAGCTGACCTTATTGTCTCAAGGAAATTGAATTGATATGTTTGTTGCAATTTTAATTAGAGTAGCATATATTTTTTTTGTAGTGTTTTGCTTACCCAATTAAAACTTATGATTATCTTATTTTTTGTTTGTACTTCAGAATTTCACTTTTTTTCTATTATTTTATTGTTTAGAGGCTGAATTTTTTGTTACATTATGTTCTGTTAAATTCATTTTTCCTCTGTGATTTTTTTGTCAGCTTCTCTTCCCTTCTTTTGATTCGCCATCCATTGCGGCTACCATGAAGCCTAGCAAAGAATCTGGGCATTGGTGCTTGATTGTTCTGAATTTGAGGTTCTGTCGTTTTGAGTGTCTTGATTCACTGCGGGATGAAACCTGGAGTGATGCAGTTAGATTCTTAAGGAATATGACAGATAATATAAAGAAGGTTTGGAGGGAGTCTAGCGTAGACAGGGCGAAACCGTTCTCGCCGGCGCATATTGATGGTTTCTCTTGCGAGTTTGTGCGGGTGCCGCAACAGAAAAACACGTGAGTATCCGTTTTTAATGAGTTTTTGTTAGTTGTTTTTGTTGGTGGGAGGGTGGTGTTACTGTGTTTTCGGATTTGTGATGTACCCATTCTGTTTTTTCTTTTGTTAACAGGCATGATTGTGGATTCTTTATGCTACAAAGCTGCAAGAGCTATCATTGCCGGGAGGATGGTGTGATTGAAATGTTAGATTACAGCCACGAAGACATTCTTGACATTAGGAAGACTTTTCTGTACACCTGCGCAACTAGCAATGTGTTTGATGTTGACTTCCGTGGTTTGTTTGGCATCGAACCCTGTATGTAATGCATGACCTTTTGTAATTTTTTGCAACTTGTACTTCTTTGATTGGTACTGTCATGATTTGTGTATTTGAAATTTACCCTTGATGCTTTCTTTTATTTTTTTATTTTTGCAGGTGAGTGGCTGGATCTTAATGAGCATGACTACATGATCTTTGGCAGCCAGTTCTCGGAGCTCGAGCGCGTATCTATTGATCTTAGCCAGTGGCGTTCTCCAGAAAAGACAAGGTCTAGTGTTCTTAAGGGGCGGTTGGGACCTCTGAAAGGTTCTACGGCTGCTTGTGCAGAGAGCCCCTCTACACCCAAGAATCCCATTGTGGAATTGATAGACAATGATGATGATGCGTTTGACAAGATTGCTGGCATGGGAAGAGTCACCAGGAGCGCTGCTGCTGCCAAGGGTTTATCCCCACTTGCTAGAATAGTGGCTCGCAGAGCTGGTGGTGCTAGGAAGGATCCAACTTTGGATTCTGGCAATGTTACAAGCATGAAGCGTGCACCCAGAGCTCCTATAAATTTTTGCTCCCGTGTGCAGCAGCTTCAGCCTCATATATTCCCTCACCTGGACAAGGCTCGCAAGTTGTATAATCTGTTGCTTAGCGATGAAGCATGTGAGAAGTATGCCGAGTGAGTATCCCTCATTACGTTTCATCTTCTTTTCCTCTTTTGTTTGTAACTGCTAGATAGATATGACCTGAACTGTTACTTTTTATACAACTTGAACTGCTATGAATGCCTTATCTTTGCTTCCCCTGCTTTTTGTTCTTGACCGTGCTGCAGTAATACATTCTCAATGATACCTCAGCCTGATGGTAGCGTAAGCAGCTTCATTGGGAAACGCATCTGGGAAGTTTTTGCACCTGGGCAAATGATGGAGGGTGATGTATTGGACTTCCTTATTGATGATTGGAAGAAAGATCCCGATAGAAATGTTGATTTTGCGTCTGGGAAAAGGGTATTGCTGAGTCCATATTTCATCATGGTAACCAACCAGATCGTTTGTTTCTCTTAGACAAGAACGCCTTTTTTGTTTTACGAGTTTTGATAATACCTTGCTTTGTTTATCCTTTTCCACTGTGTATTTCTTTTTTGGCTTTTTTTGCAGGTTGTGCTTGACTATATGTTTTACGGTGATGAAAATAAAGAGTTTAATGTGAAGAGTGCAGCGAGAGATTTCAAGAGCTATGTTAAAGATAATGAAGACTTGCTCACTGCCGACCTTGTGAGATCTACTAGCTGATTTTTGGTTTTATTTGTTTGTTGCCATGCTGGTTTTTATTTTGAATATTTAACATCTCTTTTTTGGTCATCTGTTTTTAGATCATGATGCCTCTATTCAAGCCTATGGTTTTACCAAAGGATAAGAAAGTGAACCACTTTTCCTTATATGTCATGAATCGGTACCGAAGTAGCATCGACATCCTTGACCCTTTACCTTATCCGAAGAACCATCGCCCTTCAAAGAACACCTATCATAAAGACTGCGAGAAGATTGTGAGTGACATTTATTATCTGTACTGGATTAATTTTTCTGCATCTTTGTTTCTGCTTTTTTCTTAGACCTGAAAAATGTGTGGTTTCTTTTCTTTTCTTACAGATCTCCAGGATGGTCCAAGTAATGAAGGATGTGTATGGTGATGCTCAGTACAATGTGAGTAAGCAGGCCAAATGGGAGCTTTTTGCAAAGAAACCAACGTTTGTGAAGGTTCCACTTCAAGGGGCGAATGAATGTGGCCATTATACTCTGAAGTATGCAGGATCCTATGATGGTTAAAAGATCGTTGGGAACATTCGAGATAAAGATGTAGGTTCTAGTTGAGCTTTTCACTTTTCCGTGTTTGGCTGATTGTGTGTTCTTCTTTTTAATGTGTCATGATTTTTTTGATAATTTGTTTCATTGTTTTGCAGCCTCGTATTGTTGATTGGAAGGCTGAGGATCTGTATAGAGTTGTGTTCAACCGGAATAACCAGCTTGTGGTGACGGAGCTTCCCAAGGAGTTTCAGCCTTTGGCTCCTGGTGCATAGAAGAAATGGTCATCATTCGCGTAGTGAAATGGATAGTTGTGTGATATATCTCTTGAAAGCATTGTAGGCTTTGATGGTAGTGTTTGGATGTCTTTGATTTTTGATAGTTGTGTGTATATCACTTGTGTATGTTTCATTGGGAATTCGTTCTGGTTAAGTTCTATTTTTACTACTGAAGTCTTGTAAACTAGTTGAACTGAAAACATGTCTTCCCAAGTTCATTGCGAATTGTTGCTGGGAAAAGTGAGATTTATCATTTATTTTTCATCTGTCCCAACCTAGGTTGGACCTTTATAGTTTCTGTACCCTCTTTTTCCTATACTTATAGTATAGTTATGTTGGTACTGAATTGTAATGTCGTTCAGCGTTAGTCTTTTAAAATTTTGGTGTCACGATGGCACTTGTGGATCTAGTGTGAGTGGAGTGATGCTTCCTTGTTATGTAGAACTGATTTCATATAATGTATTAGAACTGAAGTTTTTTTGTGATTGAACTTATTTACGACCAAGTAGCTATGTCATCTCTAGCCAGATTTTATTCAAGTATAAGAAATTTAGCAAGATTTGAGAGCCAAATTTTTGTTTGAACTTCTTTGAATTGTAGTAGTTGAACTTCATAGTAAAATTTAAATACTGGTTTAAATTAGCTACATTTAAATATGTCTCCGAGGGGGGGGGCTATTTTCTAGGCTGTGGTTCTTCTCAAGGCAATGTTTTGTATAATCATAGTACTTGCCTTATATACTAAGTTGTATTGACATTTTAGTTGTACTATTAGTGTTATTCTTGAGTGTGTCAATGTTTTTATGGAATGTGAACTGAAGCTTCCCATTCCTTTTTATATTTTATAGAATGAATGTACCGTTTGTTCAAGTGTACTAGAACTCTCAGTCCTAGCATGCTAGTGGCTTGGAAATGTGTACTAATTGTTCTTTGCTTTTCCTGTTGCAGTACTTAGTAAATATCTAACTACTATTAGCACGATGCTGTTAGTAGTCCTCGGCTGAAACTTAGTCTTTTTAGTGTTCTTCTGAAACTAAAAACTGAATTTTCATAGTGTGATAGTACTACCGTAAATGTCTAAGCTGTACTGAGCGTCCAATTCTACTATTTTGATGTTGTCCTTAGTTAGTCTGCCACTGTTTTTGTTATTTTTTGTGAAAATATCCATGTATGATTTTTTGTTTCTGCATGACTAGTTTCAACTTCAACCTACTTCAACTTCAAATGATGGATGAACAAAAATAGGAAGCTAGCAAACTTGTTAACTGACATAAGCAAACAATGTACATGGTATAAATAGGCAAACTTGTTCAAACCCTGACACACATAACATAAGGTAGCTGGTTCAACATAACAAAAGCAAACTACAAATCTGAAACAACAGCATTAAGGACAGGCAGAAGTGCGAGCAACACGAATGCAGACTTTCATGCATCCTCATCCCGCGAAGTTGAAGTGGTAGTAGGGGTCAGCTTCCTGCTCTTCTGAAATATCCCAATCTGTCACGATGTTGTCGATTGTCTTCCATGACTTGTACGTGGCGTACGCATCTATTCCTGCGTACGTGATGAGGTTGTCTGGCAGCGGGCTGGTCCCCCACTTTTTGTGTTCTCCCTTGTCCATCTTATTCTTCATGCCTTTGTAGGATGGGTGGATGACGCCGCCTGCAACATCGGCCAAGGAGTTGAAGTATTTGGTGGTGTGTGGATCTTTCCACTTGCGCTGCATGTCGATGAAGTTGTTGGGGTTGATCTCCAAACCAGACCTGTTCAGCATCCGCTTATCGCCAATGTTGAAACCGACAAATGTGTACAATTTCTCCTCCTACAGGAACTGTTTGAGGCGCTTGGGCCTGCAAGGGGGGAGACACACATTGAAGGTTAGTGTTCTTTTTTGAATATTTAATTCTTTTGTTTTTTGTTTTTGAAAGTGATAATCCATGAGGTAGATGCTTAAATAGTATAAGTCATGGATGAATGTAGTCCAGAAACTAGTACACAAAGTCCTGAAATTAAATTCAACTACACCATGTTATTTTTCTTTTTTGCTGTCTTGAGTGCTTCACCAAATTCAAGAATCATTTTAACAGATTAAATGATATATGTGCTGCTTGATTCAAGTTTAGTTTTCTTTTTTGGTTGAATAAAAGACCTATACCAGTGCTTGATACATCTTTGTACATCAATTCTATATGAAGTTCAGGAATTAATTTGAGAAACATGTGCATCAAGATATGGACCTATACCACTTCACCAAACATCTTTTAATACATCAATTCTATATAACTATACTAGTGCATCAAGATCATAGTCTATGCTAGCACATCATTTTCAGAAATTAATTTGGTGCATCAAGTTCAGAATTCTATAAATATTTTTTTTCAGATGCTAATCTGGTGAAACAATCCACTTCACAGTTTCAGAATTGCATGTAAGTTGAGAAAAATGTACTCGTGCATACACTTCACAAAGTATAGTAGTTCATCTAGTTGGGGAAACTAGTTTAATGAAGTTTCTAGTGAGTAGTACTAGTACAATAGATGAATGAACAGTAGTATGGGTTACCATTTTGTGGCTGCTGCAATGTGGTAAACCAAGCAGAGTTCCTCGACGCACAACTGCAGGACTGCCGCCATCTGTGGAGGTTCATCATCCCTGGTGAACTCCACATCAACTCCGATGAAGCTCGGATACAAGCCGCCGCCCTTCATCCTGAGCCTGCTCATCACCTCGCCGGCCTTGTCTGGTTCGCTGGTGCAGACGATCTCCAGCGTCTCTTTGCCATGGAGCTCAACCCCTGTGAGGGTTCTCGTGTACTCGCGCTTCTCACCGGGGACGTGAACGTTGATGAGGTCGCTGCTCTTGTCCGATGGCTCACCATGATGACGCTTGGCGGATGGTTCGTCCGCCATCGCCTTCCAGTGGCGACTGTGGGCTTGGGAGAGAGAAGTTTGTGTTTTGTGTGAAGTGGAGATTGAAGCGACAATGGTGGTTTCTGGAAATGAGGCAGAGATGGAAGACGATGGGGTATTTTGCAGTGCGTCGACGGGGATGTGTGGGAGGCGGTTCGTCAGGGGCGTGGGTGTGGTGGTCATGGGGGTGCCTGTTTGCAGTCCCTTGTGGCAACCGCTCAGTGGATGACGCGGGTGGTGGCCTTGAAGAAGCAACCATCCAATTCAAATGGTTTTACTGCTGCACTGACTTGTCTTGTCAAGCTGTACTTATGACCTGCTAAATCCCACTTGCACATCTCAGGGGTGGTGATGACGGCATTTTGGACTGTTTAGGTGACGTATGCTTTGTGATGTTTTTCCCTGAGGATGTTAAGTATTTGTTTTTCCACTGAAGTTTTATAGACTAGTTTATCTGAAGACATTTTTCAGTGCCCCGGGAGTTGTTGCTCAAAACCGGTACTTATTTTATTTTCATCTGTACTTACCTAAGTCAGGCCTTTATAGTTTTTGTATTATCATTTTAGTGCACTTATGGTTTAGTGCTGTGTGAACTGAAATGTAATTTCATACAGCGTGCGGTTTTGAAATTTGGTGTCGTAGTGGTGTGAGTGGCCTGACTGATCCTGCTTTTTTAGTACTTATGTCATATGTATGATTGAACTGAGTTTTTTTGTTTTTTTAGGTGTCTTGTGGGGATTGAGATTATTTTACGACCAGACCGTTCGTTGAGGTGTGTACAAATTTTATATAAATTAGAAATTTAGCAGAATTGACAAATAAATCCTAATTTGAACTTCTTTTATTTTAGTAGTTGAACTTGTGAGATTTTATATAAATTAGAAATTTAGCATAATTGACAAATAAATTTCTATTTTGAACTTTTTGCATTTTAGTAGTTGAACTTGTCAGATTTTATGTAAATAAGAAATTTAGAATAATTGACAAACATTATATGTTTGAAATTTTTGCATTTTTAGTAGTTGAACTTATTAGATTTTATGTAATAAGATATTTAGCATAATTGACAAACATTATATGTTTGAACTTTTTGCATTTTAGTAGTTGAACTTGAAAGTAATATTTAATTCGGTTTTTTAAATTATGTACATTCAACAGATAGGCTATTAAGTTCTCTTCTTTTTAGAGGTTCATTGTAGTTTATATATTTTCAGTTTTGAACATTTTTCTTGTAGTTTATATTTTTTTCCTTGCGCTCTAGTTTGTTTAACTGGGCTTATTTGGTGTGGTGTTTGTAAATGATTCAGGCTATTGGGCCATTTTCCGGCCCAGATATCTCGTCCGCGCGGCTGTGCAGTGCAGCGTGCGCATGCGCTCTGGGTTTAGTCCCACCTCGCTAGTCGAGGGGGCTCCGAACCTGTTTATAAGTGCAGCCGAGGATCACCGGTCGAAATCCTCTGAATACTTACCTGAGCGCTTATACACGGCTCTCTCTCTCTCTCTCTCTCTCTCTCTTGACCCGTGGGCCCTGATCGGCGGGCCCTGCGATGTGCGGATCACTAGGGATTCGCCTATGGGCTCGAGTTTAAGTATCTAGCAGCGCCAGGGCCTGCGCTTGACCTTGGGCGGTCAATTTTTTCTTTTTGTTTGTTTGTTTGAATCTAGTACTTGGCTCCAACAGTAACTTGGACTGAAACTTTTTGTTCTAGTTCTTGTCAGTTTTGTGTAAGTGTAATTTTAAGATGTACTTGCGTTTAGATTAAGTTGTACCGATAGTCCATTCATAGTAGCGCTTACGTACTGATGCTTCTATGTACTTTTTATTGTAGTAAGTATGTACTGTCCGATCAAGTGTACTAGTACTGTTATTCTTAATCTGCAAGCGACCATCATAAGTGTGTGCTGGTGCTTTCTTAACTTTTTCTGTTTTGTAGCACTTGTTAATTATCTAGCAGCTACATATGAATGAGAACACTAGATGGAGTACTAAGAATTTTTGCTTCAACTTTTGAAGCGTTGTTAAGCAACTCAAATTGTGCTGATTGTTCTCAATGTTATGTTTTATATACAATACTGAATCGAAACTAGACATAGAGCAATGTTGTGTGATTAGTTGCATCATAACTAGTACTTTAGAGTAGCTACAAAGTTCTATTCAGAAGCTACCTTTTGAATTTGAAATGATGGATTAACAACATACGAAGCTACCAAACTTATATAATGAGATAAGCAAAACATTGTACTTGATGACATAAATAAACTAGTTCAACAATGACAAGCACGACATAATCATACTGGTTCAACCCAACAAGAGCAAACTACTAATTTGAAACAACAAGATAAAAGGCAAGCACATGCGAACGTAAAACGAAGGCAGGCTCTGATGTATCTTCATCCCGCATAGGGGCAATAGGGTTGGTCGTAGTAATTCTCAACCTCCTGATATTTTGTAATTTCCGAACCATCTGTGATGTAGTCGATGATGCTCCATGCCTTGTACATGGCGTATGCATCCACTCCTGTGTACTCGATGAGGTTGTCTAGCAGTGGGCTGGTCCCCCACAGTTTGTAGTCTTCCTGCGTGTTGATGTTCTTCTTCATGCCTTTGTAGAATGGATGGATGATGTTGGCTGCAACATCAGTCAAGGAGTCATACTCTTTTCCGGTGTATGGTACTCTCCACTTGCGCTGAATGTCAATGAACTTGTTGGGGTTGATCTCCAAACCGGACAACTTCAGCTTCTCTTTGTCGCTTTCAATGCTGAAACCGGCAAATGTGAACAACTTCTTATGCTGCAGCAACTCATTCAGGTGCTTGGGCCTGCAAGGGGAGAGACATTTTTGAAAATCAGCATTACTTTTGATGTTTGAATTATTCATTTTTGTTTTGTCTTACAAGCAATGAATCCATTTAAGTATATGTTTATGTAGCATAAATAATGAGATGAATGTACTTCATAAACTAGTAAACAAAGTTCTGAAATTAAATTAAGTAGACCATGTTATTCTTCTTTTTTGGATTATACATAGTTTCAGTCAATGTTGTATGTTCTGCTTTGGTACTAGTTTAGTTTACTTTTGTTGAATAGGATAACACATAAACAGTGCTTCACCAAGTCCTTAGTTTTTGTTCTTATGAGAATAACATTAGATCAAATTCAGAAATTACTTCACTACATCAAGTTCAGAAACATCTTTTTAATATATTGAGTACATAAACTACACTATTGGATCAAGTTCAGAAATTAGACTAGTCAGTCAACTTCAGAAATTAATCTTCCGCAAGATTTTCCAAATAGTAATCCGGTGCATCAGGTTCAAAAATACATTTTATAGTGTATCTACTTGAGAAAATGCAGTAGTGCATCCACTTTTCAGAAGCCACACTAGTACATCTAGTTGGGAAACAAGTCCGATGAAATTTTCAGGATACAGTACTAATAAAACAGATAAACTAAAACAGGGCAAATGAGTAGTATGGCTCACCATTTTGTGGTCGCTGCAATGTGGTACACCAAGCAGAGGTCGTCGACGCACAACTGCAGGACTGCTGCCATCTGGGGAGGTTCATCTCTGTTGGTGTAGTGCACACCAACACCGACGATCCTACGAACCATGCTGCCAGCCTTCCTCCAGAGCCTGGAGATCACCTCGTCGGCCTTGTCTGGTTCACTGGTGCAGACGATCTCCAGCGTCTCCTTGCCATGGAGCTCAACCTCTATGAGGGTTTTGGTGTACTCGCGCTTCTTGCCGGGGACGTGAACGTCGATGAGGTTGTTGCTCTTGTCCGACGGCTCGTCTTGATGACGTTTGGTGGATGGTTCCTCCGCCATCGCCCTCCTCCGGCGGTTGTGGTCTTGTGAGAGAGAAGTTTGTGGTTTGTGTGCAGGGGAGATGGAAGGGCAATGGTTGTTTGTGGGGATCATGGAGAGATGGAAGAGAATGGGGTTTTTTGCAGTGCGTCGACGGGGATTTGTGGGAGGCGGTTCGTCGGGGGCGTGGGTGTAGTGGGTGTAGTGGCGTGGGGTCACCGTTTGCAGTCCATTGTGGCAACCGCTCAATGGGTGGCGCGGGTGGTGGCCTGGAAGAAGTAACCGTCCAAGTATAATGGTTTTTACTGCTGCACTTACTAGTCTTGTCAAGCTGTACTAATGACCTGCTAAATCCCGCTTGCATGTCTCAAGGGTGGTGATGACGGCATTTTACTGTCGCACTGATTTATCTTGTCAAGCTGTACTTATCGGCTGCTCATCCCACTTGCATATGTCAGGGTTGGTGATGATGGAGGTCTGTACTCCTCTACTGTGGTACTTGGGACTGGTGATTGAAGTGTAATTGACCTTACCAAATACTAATGAGACTATGTGTGATGCTAATGTTTTTTAAAACAATTTTTGTATTTTTTAAAGGATTGTTTATATCAAGATAATCTCTGAGTATATTTTACAGATAAACTAGATTTTCATCAGTACAGAATGTATTATATTCACATTTTTGTTTGAGGTAATTATTTTTATGTACTGATGGTCTTTCTGAATTGGGACTGGCAGAAGCAGACATAGCTTTGTTATTTTCAAAATGATGTTTTTTAGGTGTTCACATGTGTGTTTGTTTTACTCCGCCTTTGTACTGACGACTGGTCGACAGTAGTGTTTTTCGTCAGTACAAATGTATTTTGTGACTGCATTCAAAAGGATTATCAAACATTTTACATAATAATGTGATTGCTCCATCGGGCACAAATCACAAATTATATCAGTACTGATGTGTACTCTGTCTTTGTACTGACGACTCAGAACTATCAGTACTGATGTACTATAGGAGTTTAAATTTTCCTTGGACATTTTTTTGCCGCTGAGTTACTGGTCGACAGTAGCGTTTGCGTCAGGTAAATCCAGATAAGTTTTTTCAAATGTATTTCTGACTGCATTCAAAAGGATCATCAATTGGTTTACATAATAATGTCACTGGTTCAGTAGGCACAAATCACAAATTATATCTTAACTATAGTACTGATCGAGAAATCGACGATAAAGCTAAATAAGTTTTGGTAACGACAGTGTTTCTGAAATGTTTCCTCATTGTGTGCCGAGGCAACTGAAGACCACTATGTATTGTTCATTTGTTCAACCTTGAGCTTCTCCTAACTGGCCCCGAATGTTGTGCCTTGCCGGCGCCCTTTCCTGGTTGAGCCTTGGCAACTTCATCGTCAGTCTTAGTTTCCTCGTCCCCGACAGTGTCATCTTCATTGTCTTCTTCTGATTGGTTGTTGAGGGAGTCCTGGATTAGGGGGTGATCGGATAGCCGAACTATACCTTCCGCCGGACTCCTGGACTATGAAGATACAAGATTGAAGACTCCGTCCCGTGTCCGGAAGGGACTTACCTTGGCGTGGAAGGCAAGCTTGGCGATACGGATGATCAGATCTCCTACCATTGTAACCGACTTTATGTAACCCTAACCCTCTCCGGTGTCAATATAAACTGGAGGGTTTTAGTCCGTAGGACAACATACACATCAACAATCATACCATAGGCTAGCTTCTAGGGTTTAGCCTCTCTGATCTCGTGGTAGATCAACTCTTATACTACCCATATCATCAATATTAATCAAGCAGGACGTAGGGTTTTACCTCCATCGAGAGGGCCCGGACCTGGGTAAAACTTCGTGTCCCTTGCCTCCTATTACCATCCGGCCTAGACGCACAGTTTGGGACCCCCTACCCGAGATCCACCGGTTTTGACACCGACATTGGTGCTTTCATTGAGAGTTCCTCTGTGCCGTCGCCGTCAGGCCCGATGGCTCCTACGATCCTCAATGGCGATGCAGTCCAGGGTGAGACCTTCCTCCCCGGACAGATCTTCGTCTTTGGTGGCTTCGCACTGTGGGCCGATTCACTTGGCCATCTAGAGCAGATCGAAAGCTACGCCCCTGGCCGTCAGGTTAGATTCGGAAGTTTAAACTACACGTCTGACATCCGTGGGGACTTGATCTTCGACAGATTCGAACCACTGCCAAGCGCGCCGCACTGTCACGACGAGCATGATCTAGCTCTGCCGCCGAACAGTGCCCTGGAGGCCGCACCCGCATCGGCTCCGACCCCTAGTTCGGAGCCGACCGCGCCAATCGAGGATGGGCGGTTGGACGCCACCTCGGGGGCTGCGATCCCAACGGCGGTTGAGCCGAAAACCAGCCCTGTACTCTACAAGACTCGTGACTCCATGGAGCCGGATTCTTCTCCGGACTCTGAACCCTCCGCGCCCCTGCCGAGCGAATCCGATTGGGCGCCGATCATGGAGTTCACGGCCGCGGACGTCTTTCAGCACTCGCCTTTCAGCGATATCCTGAAGTCACTGAAGTCTCTCTCTTTATCAGGAGAGCCCTGGCCGGACTATGGTCAGCAAGGTTGGGATTCGGACGATGAAGAAATTCAAAGCCCACCCACCACCCACTTGGTAGCCACTGTCGATGATTTAACCGACATGCTCGACTTCAACTCCGACGACATTGACGGTATGGACGCCGATGAAGGAG